>NC_092338.1:117667500-117912500 GCF_046630445.1 Rutidosis leptorrhynchoides
TTTAGACAATATAAAGATGATTATCGTTTAGCGATAATCTTAGACTTACAAACTTTACATGTGATGATAACAATACGATTTCTAGCATATTTTACATTACAATTTCTCGGATATGCAGTTTTATTTTTGACACAAATATGCATACTCAAGATCTTGCTTAAATTCAACATGTTGCAGCGGAAGCTTTTAGTTATCACCTGAGAATAGACATGTTTAAAACGTCAACATAAAGTTGGTGAGATATAGGTTTAATGCCGGCAGCGATATAAATATAGACCACAAGATTTCATATGTAAACATTTTAATAAAAAATATCCTAAGTGGTTGAGCACTTGGTAACCATACTTAACATTTAATCACGTCGCATATTCCCTTTATTATGAAATCTTACTACACCGTACCAGTGTAGTCACGAAACGAAGTACTGTGCAACCGTTGAATACTGGTCGTCCAGTCCGGTTGGGGTTGTCAGGCCCGATAGATCTATCAACAGGATTCGCGTTAACAATACCGCTGTAAATAGTAGTTACCAAGCTACAGGGAAGTATGCCAGTGGTACAACTCAACGTAGAATATATTTTTCAGTTACTTGTGTCCATAACGTAAAACATAAAATACATGTATTCTCATCCCGAAATACTTAGAGTTTAAAAGTGGGACTATATACTCACTTATGCCTTGAAGATATATATATTTTGACTTGGTCTCCGGTTGATATCACGAACCTATCCATATATAGTTTATCAATATATTTCCATTTTAAACAATCGTCACATATATATACTTATTATACTTTTAATAGTTTTAATAATTTCTTAGTCCGTAGTTAGCAGTCCGATGTTAGTAATTCAATTTTAATGGTTCATATTTAGGTGATTAATAAATAAAACCCCCATCGAAATAAATAAAACCCCATCGTATTTGTATTGGTCGGGATTAATCTTGACCCACGGTACCGGTGTTGTCAAATGACGTGTTGCGTACATAAAGTACCGGTGTTGTCAAATGACGTGTTGCGTACAATCATGGGATCTTATGATTAATCTTCTCGTATTGTTTACGGGTGGTCCTGAAATATATAAAATTAAATTATGAGTACATATATATAAAATATCATGTTATTTTAGAAAGATGTGATTCATTTAATTTTTCTCCAATTATTTTCGTGGCTAAACTAGTTTTGGATATCCGATCTTGTTTTGGTCATAGTTTCTTCGTTACAACTCCGTTTTCATTGGTTCAACTTGCCACTTCCTTGGATCGAGTTCTTCTTTAAGACTATGAACTGTAAATACCTTAGTTTGTATTCAAAATCACAGGTCATAGGTCAAACTTTGGTGAAACTTATGAAGTTAATCATTTTCCCTTATGTAAACAACATTAAATGATTATTTTTCTAAAAATACTTATACTTTGAGTTAAATCATGAAATTTTTATGTGTTACCATATTCATAGTAAATATCATTTTTCCAGAAAATAAACCTCCAATTCAAGGTTCAAAATAGTTTTTAATTATCCAACCCAAAACCGCCCCCGGTTGCACTCCGACGTCGTAAAAATAGTTTTTAAGGTGTTCTTTGAAAAACCAAGTTATACCATGTTAAATTAGCATATATTTATGATATATTACATGTCTTGAAGTATTTTAAAAGTTAAGTTAGAAGAATCTATTTAGTTTGCAAACAAGTTTGAAAACATTCAAACTATGTTCTTGTTGTTAAAATTTTATACCATAAAATAAGATAGCTATATATATATGAATCGAATAAGGTTATGAACAAAGTTACTACCTCAAGTTACTTGGACAAGATTGCTGTAAAAGAGGAGTAAAAACCTAGAACCAAAAGAGTGATGGAATTGGATGAAAGATTGGAAGTAAACTTGTGTTCTTGGAAGGATTCTTGAAGTGTTTTTGTAAGGGTTTTCTTATGATGATTAAGTGATGTTTTTGGAACTAGATCTTCATGGTTGTGAGCTGAGATGGTTAAGGGGTTTAAGGCTCATAAGTGTGTGTGTTTTTAGCTAGAGAATTGAAGTAAAAATGAATCAAAATGATGATCCCCCATGGCTCTTAAAAAACGTGAATGGGGGGGGACCAAGACAAGATTTTAGTTTGTAATTTTATGTATTTAGTCAAGCAATCATACAAAAGTAATTACCTTATACATAAGGCATGAACAAGGGCTGGTTGGTGGTGATTTGATGTGTATTTACCAATAGTAAATACGTATAGAAGCTAGGTATGATACGAGTACATATACTCTAGATATACGTATAGAAATCTTGTGAAAACGGAATGAGAATTCAAATATAGCTATCTTTTGTGAATATACTTATATGGTTTTATGTATTTAAGTCCTTAAAAAGTGATTAAATACATTATATATACGATATATGTATAAACATTATAGGTCATAAGTATTTATGTCAAATAACGTTACGTATGGTTATCGTTTTGAAAACTTAAGTTAGTAGTTTCAAAATATACTTATAACTTATTGTTATTAATACAAAATGAGATATTAAAACATCCATAAATCATGTTAAATATGTATATATACATATATATACACAAACGTATAATTATCATATATTATATAGTTCGTGATATCATCGGTCAAACTAGACGGTCAAACGTTGTGTAAAACTCTTTTCGAAAACATAAGTTTCAATAATTTGGATTGCTTATCATGTTGGTAAGGTTTAATTTATGTAAATATTAATCTTATAAGTATAGATTGATCGAAAAAGTCCGGGTCATTACAGTACCTACCCGTTAAATAAATTTAGTCCCGAAATTTTAAAATTGTACCTATTTTGCGTCATCGAGAAACAAGTGTGGATACTTTTGTTTCATCTGATCCTCTCGTTCCCAAGTAAACTCAGGACCTCTTCGAGCATTCCAACGAACCTTAACGATCGGTATGTTGCTCTGCTTGAGCCGTTTAACTTCACGATCCATGATTTCGATTGGTTCTTCGATGAATTGTAGTTTCTCGTCGACATGGATTTCTTCAAGAGGAATGGTGAGATTTTCCTTTGCAAGACACTTCTTAAGGTTTGAGACGTGAAATGTATTATGTACTCCAGCGAGTTGTTGTGGTAACTCGAGTCGATAAGCTACCGGTCCAATGCGTTCGATAATCTTGAACGGGCCTACGTACCTTGGGTTCAGTTTACCCCTTTTTCCGAAACGTATTACACCTTTCCATGGTGACACCTTTAACATAACCATGTCACCGATCTGAAACTCTAATGGTTTCCTTCGAACATCGGCGTAGCTCTTTTGGCGACTACGGGCTGTTTTCAATCTTTCCTTAATTTGTACTATCTTTTCTGTAGTTTCATGTATGATCTCGGGACCAGTTAATTGTCGATCTCCTACTTCATTCCAACAGATAGGAGATCTACACTTCCTTCCATACAGTGCTTCGAATGGCGCAGCTTTAATGCTCGCATGATAACTATTATTATACGAGAATTCTGCTAATGGTAGATATTTATCCCATCAGTTTCCAAAATCGATCACACATGCCCTGAGCATGTCTTCAAGAGTTTGAATCGTTCTTTCACTCTGCCCTTCGGTTTGCGGATGATATGCGGTGCTCATATCCAAACGAGTTCCTAGGGCCTCTTGTAGCGATTGCCAGAACTTTGATGTAAATCTACTATCACGATCGGATATAATGGAAATAGGTATTCCATGCCTTGAAACAATTTCCTTTATATACAATCGTAATAGTTTCTCCATTCTATCCGTTTCCTTTATAGGCAAGAAATGTGCAGATTTGGTGAGACGATCAACAATCACCCAAATGGTGTCGTATCCCCAGACAGTCTTTGGTAACTTCGTGATGAAATCCATGGTAATACCATCCCATTTCCATTCTGGGATTTCTGGTTGTTGAAGTAACCCTGACGGCTTCTGGTGTTCTGCTTTGACTTTGGAACAAGTTAAACACTCCCCAACATATGTTGCAACGTCTGTCTTTAAATTAGGCCACCAATAATGTGTCTTAAGATCTTGGTACATCTTTCCAACTCCAGGATGTATCGAGTATCTTGTCTTATGTGCCTCATTCAATATCAACTTCCTTAATCCATCCAACTTCGGTACCCAAATACGGTTTGCAAAATATCGAATTCCGTCTTCCCGTATAACGAGTTGCTTCTCATACTTCTTCATTATTTCATTTCTTATGTTTTCTTTAGTAAGTGCTTCTCGTTGAACTTCTTTGATTTGTGAGTTGAGATTCATGCGAATTTTTATGTTCATTGCTCGTACTCGAATTGGTTCTCGTTCCTTTCTGCTTAGAGCATCGACCACCACGTTCGCCTTCCCGGGATGATAACGAATTTCACAATCATAGTCGTTTATCAGCTCGACCCACCTACGTTGCCTCATGTTCAGCTGTTTCTGATCAAAAATATGTTAAAGACTTTTATGATCAGTGAACACAGTGCATTTAACCCCATACAAGTAGTGTCTCCATATCTTCAATGCAAACACGACTGCTCCCAGTTCTAAATCATGCGTCGTATAATTCCGCTCGTGAATCTTCAATTGTCGGGATGCGTATGCAATAACTTTCTTCCGTTGCATAAGAACGCAACCAAAACCTTGTCGCGAAGCATCACAATATATTTCAAAATCATCGTTCCCTTCTGGTAACGATAAAATAGGCGCCGTAGTTAACTTCTTCTTTAGTAATTGAAATGCACTCTCCTGCTCAGATGTCCATTCATATTTCTTCCCTTTTTGCGTTAACGCTGTCAACGGCTTAGCTATTCGGGAAAAATCTTGAATAAACCTTCTATAATAACCGGCTAAACCCAAAAATTGGCGTATCTGCATTGGTGTCTTAGGAGTCTCCCATTTTTCAATGGCTTCAATTTTTGCTGGATCAACCTGAATTCCTTTGCTACTAACAACGTGGCCAAGAAATTGCACTTCTTTCAACCAGAAAGCACATTTAGAAAATTTAGCATATAGCTGTTCTTTTCTCAACAACTCTAATATCAACCTTAAATGCTGCTCATGCTCTTGCTCACTCTTGGAATAGATAAGAATATCATCAATGAAAACGATAACAAACTTATCTAAATATGGACTACAAACTCGATTCATGAGGTCCATGAATACAGCTGGCGCATTTGTCAACCCAAACGGCATGACCAAAAATTCGTAATGACCATAACGTGTCCGAAAAGCAGTTTTCGGTATATCTTCTTCTTTGACGCGTAATTGATGATAGCCCGATCTTAGGTCAATTTTCGAGTACACACATGATCCTTGGAGTTGATCAAATAAGTCGTCAATTCTCGGTAGTGGATACCGATTCTTGATAGTTAACTTATTTAATTCACGATAATCTATACACATCCTAAAAGATCCATCTTTCTTTTTAACAAATAGAATCGGAGCTCCCCACGGTGAAGTACTTGGTCGTATGAATCCACGATCCAGTAATTCTTTTAACTGACTCTGAAGTTCTTTTAACTCGGACGGTGCAAGTCTATATGGAGCACGGGCAACTGGTGCAGCTCCTGGTACTAAATCTATTTGAAATTCTACATATCTAAATGGAGGTAATCCCGGCAACTCTTCCGGAAAAACTTCAGGAAAATCTCTTGCCACAGGCACGTCGTTGATGCACTTCTCTTTTTCTTTCTTTTCGACTTTATTAACATGTGCTAGAATAGCATAACATCCCTTTTCTAAACACTTCTTGGCTTTCAAACAGCTAATGAGTTTTAGCTTTGAGTTACCCTTCTCTCCATAAATCATCACCGGCATTTTATCCTTACAAGGAATGCGAATTGCCTTCTTGGCACACACAACTTCAGCTCCTACTTTGGACATCCAGTCCATGCCGACTATTACATCAAAACTTCCTAATTCTACGGGTATTAAGTCAATTTTAAATGTTTCTCCGGCTAAATTTATTTTACAATCACGGCAAATTTTATCGGCTTTAATTAGTTTACCATTAGCTAACTCAATCATGTACTTAGCATCTAGAGGTAATGATAAACAATTCAATTTAGCATAAAAGCCTCTACTCGCGTAACTTCTATCGGCACCAGTATCAAATATAATAGATGCGGATAAGTTATTAATGGTAAACGTACCCGTAACAAGCTTCGGGTCTTCACACGCCTCTCTTGCATTAATAACAAATGCTCTTCCACGTGCAGATCCATTATTCTTCTCTGGATTCGGACACTGGCTCTTATAGTGACCTTGTTTTCCACACCCATAACAAGTAATGGTAGCCAAAGCAGTTCTATTTGCATTGGTGACAGGAGTCTTGGTACCATTTGTATTTGTAACGAGAGCCCTACAATCTTCAGCAAGATGACCCTTTCGATTACATTTGTTGCATACCACATTACAGTAGCCAGAGTGATGTTTGTGGCATCGGTTACATAAAGGATTTTGTCCTTTGTAACCAAAGCTTAAACCACTACCCGCACCTTGCGTGATTTCTTGTTTCTTAAAAGATTGTTGTTGGTTACCTCGATCATAATTTCCATTCCACTTTCTTTTGTTACCTGATACCTTCACATCAGTATTGGATACTTTCTTATCCATGATGACCTGATCCATTAGCTCGTTTTCCATGGTTATAGCTTCATGAATTGTCTTAGGTTTCGATGCTGTAACATTTGCCTTGACCTTTTTGGGCAAACCATCTTTGTACATTTCAATCTTCCGTTCTTCGGTTGGAACCAATTCAGGACATAGCAAAACTAATTCCATGAATCGCTGATTGTAGTTGGTGATTTCAGTACCAACAACCTTCAGGCTTCGTAATTCATCTTCCAACTTCCTATCCTCGTTCCTTGGACAATACTCGTTGATTAACATTATTTTGAATTCTTCCCATGGGGTATCATAAGCTACATCTCCTCCTACAGCCTTCACATAATTTTTCCACCACGTGAGTGCACTATCTTGTAAAGTGCACGATGCATACTTGGTCATGTCCTTTTCAACACAACCACTGATTTTAAACACAGTCTCCATCTTTTCTATCCACCGGGTTAAACCGATCGGTCCTTCCGTTCCACTGAATGATGAGGGCTTGCAAGCTTGAAAAGTCTTGTAGGTACATCCTACACGAGGATTTGGGTTAACTGCAGCAGCTCTTGCAGCTTCGACCCATAACATTCTGTCGTTCACTTGCTGGTTGATGAATTCCTCGACTTCTTGTTCCGTCATTCGATTCAATCGCGCCATTTCCTAATGAAAGAAAATAATTATTCACATGGAATATTATAGATGTAGTGTGTATTTATAGTACATTATAGCTTGTTAACAATATGAACCAGGTATTATTATAAAAGCCTTTTCTTCTTATTAGCATTTTATAATTATATCTAGGGTAGTACCTACCCGTTAATGTTCATACTTAATAGCTTAGTACAAAACCAATTACTACAATCTAAATAATACTTAACCATGGAAAATTATTGCATTTCATACTTCACTATTTTACATATGCTTATCTTACATCGAACATTAAGCAAACCACACTAATAATATTATACAAAACATTATATGATCCCATGGTTTAATACGGCAGCGCATCGTTTGGTCTATTTTCTAGGACGTTTAGGTTCAAGGAATGGCCTAACGCTTATCCTAGCTGTCTGCCTATATTTTGGCTGTGGGGCTGAAGAACTAGATGCCAGGATAGAACGAATAGGAATAGCGGGAATAGGGGTGGTAGTGTCTAGTGGAGTTGGTGCCACATCTGTAGTGACCCGAAATTTTCCATGTTTATATATATTAATTGAGATTTATATTGACATGATTAAATGTTTCCAACATGTTAAGCAATCAAACTTGTTAAGTCTTGATTAATTGAAATATGTTTCATATAGACAATTGACCACCCAAGTTGACTGGTGATTCACGAACGTTAAAACTTGTAAAAACTATACGATGACATATATATGGTTATATATATAGTTAACATGTTTTTATTATAAGTATGTATCTCATTAGGTATTTTAACAATGAGTTATATACATAAAAATGAGACTATTAATTTAAGAAACTCGAAAACGATATATATAACGATTATCGTTATAACAACGTCTTACTAGGTACATATGAATCATATTAAGATATTGATACACTTGGTTAATTATGTTAAATGATAAGTAAATATATTATTAAGTGTATTAACAATGAACTACATATGTAAAAACAAGACTACTAACTTAATGATTTTTAAACGAGACATATATGTAACGATTATCGTTGTAAAGACATTTAATGTATATATATATATATCATATTAAGAGATATTCATACATGATAATATCATGATAATATAATAATTTAAAATCTCATTTGATATTATAAACATTGGGTTAACAACATTTAACAAGATCGTTAACCTAAAGGTTTCAAAACAACACTTACATGTAACGACTAACGATGACTTAACGACTCAGTTAAAATGTATATACATGTAGTGTTTTAATATGTATTTATACACTTTTGAAAGACTTCAATACACTTATCAAAATACTTCTACTTAACAAAAATGCTTACAATTACATCCTCGTTCAGTTTCATCAACAATTCTACTCGTATGCACCCGTATTCGTACTCGTACAATACACAGCTTTTAGATGTATGTACTATTGGTATATACACTCCAATGATCAGCTCTTAGCAGCCCATGTGAGTCACCTAACACATGTGGGAACCATCATTTGGCAACTAGCATGAAATATCTCATAAAATTACAAAAATATGAGTAATCATTCATGACTTATTTACATGAAAACAAAATTACATATCCTTTATATCTAATCCATACACCAACGACCAAAAACACCTACAAACACTTTCTTTCTTCAATTTTCTTCATCTAATTAATCTCTCTCAAGTTCTATCTTCAAGTTCTAAGTGTATTTCATAAATTCCAAAAGTTCTAGTTTCATAAAATCAAGAATACTTTCAAGTTTGCTAGCTCACTTCCAATCTTGTAAGGTGATCATCCAACCTCAAGAAATCTTTGTTTCTTATAGTAGGTTATCATTCTAATACAATGTAATAATCATATTCAAACTTTGGTTCAATTTCTATAACTATAACAATCTTATTTCAAGTGATGATCTTACTTGAACTTGTTTTCGTGTCATGATTCTGCTTCAAGAACTTCGAGCCATCCAAGGATCCGTTGAAGCTAGATCCATTTTTCTCTTTTCAAGTAGGTTTATCCAAGGAACTTAAGGTAGTAATGATGTTCATAACATCATTCGATTCATACATATAAAGCTATCTTATTCGAAGGTTTAAACTTGTAATCACTAGAACATAGTTTAGTTAATTCTAAACTTGTTTGCAAACAAAAGTTAATCCTTCTAACTTGACTTTTAAAATCAACTAAACACATGTTCTATATCTATTTGATATGCTAACTTATTGATTTAAAACCTGGAAACACGAAAAACACCGTAAAACCGGATTTACGCCGTCGTAGTAACACCGCGGGCTGTTTTGGGTTAGTTAATTAAAAACTATGATAAACTTTGATTTAAAAATTGTTATTCTGAGAAAATGATTTTTATTATGAACATGAAACTATATCCAAAAATTATGGTTAAACTCAAAGTGGAAGTATGTTTTCTAAAATGGTCATCTAGACGTCGTTCTTTCGACTGAAATGACTACCTTTACAAAAACGACTTGTAACTTATTTTTCCGACTATAAACCTATACTTTTTCTGTTTAGATTCATAAAATAGAGTTCAATATGAAACCATAGCAATTTGATTCACTCAAAACGGATATAAAATGAAGAAGTTATGGGTAAAACAAGATTGGATAATTTTTCTCATTTTAGCTACGTGAAAATTGGTAACAAATCTATTCCAACCATAACTTAATCAACTTGTATTGTATATTATGTAATCTTGAGATACCATAGACACGTATACAATGTTTCGACCTATCATGTCGACACATCTATATATATTTCGGAACAACCATAGACACTCTATATGTGAATGTTGGAGTTAGCTATACAGGGTTGAGGTTGATTCCAAAATATATATAGTTTGAGTTGTGATCAATACTGAGATATGTATACACTGGGTCGTGGATTGATTCAAGATAATATTTATCGATTTATTTCTGTACATCTAACTGTGGACAACTAGTTGTAGGTTACTAACGAGGACAGCTGACTTAATAAATTTAAAACATCAAAATATATTAAAAGTGTTGTAAATATATTTTGAACATACTTTGATATATATGTATATATTGTTATAGGTTCGTGAATCAACCAGTGGCCAAGTCTTACTTCCCGACGAAGTAAAAATCTGTGAAAGTGAGTTATAGTCCCACTTTTAAAATCTAATATTTTTGGGATGAGAATACATGCAGGTTTTATAAATGATTTACAAAGTAGACACAAGTACGTGAAACTACATTCTATGGTTGAATTATCGAAATCGAATATGCCCCTTTTTATTAAGTCTGGTAATCTAAGAATTAGGGAACAGACACCCTAATTGACGCGAATCCTAAAGATAGATCTATTGGGCCTAACAAACCCCATCCAAAGTACCGGATGCTTTAGTACTTCGAAATTTATATCATATCCGAAGGGTGTCCCGGAATGATGGGGATATTCTTATATATGCATCTTGTTAATGTTGGTTACCAGGTGTTCACCATATGAATGATTTTTATCTCTATGTATGGGATGTGTATTGAAATATGAAATCTTGTGGTCTATTATTATGATTTGATATATATAGGTTAAACCTATAACTCACCAACATTTTTGTTGACGTTTTAAGCATGTTTATTCTCAGGTGATTATTAAGAGCTTCCGCTGTCGCATACTTAAATAAGGATGAGATTTGGAGTCCATGCTTGTATGATATTGTGTAAAAACTGCATTCAAGAAACTTATTTTGTTGTAACATATTTGTATTGTAAACCATTATGTAATGGTCGTGTGTAAACAGGATATTTTAGATTATCATTATTTGATAATCTACGTAAAGCTTTTTAAAACCTTTATCTATGAAATAAAGGTTATGGTTTGTTTTAAAAATGAATGCAGTCTTTGAAAAACGTCTCATATAGAGGTCAAAACCTCGCAACGAAATCAATTAATATGGAACGTTTTTAATCAATAAGAACGGGACATTTCAGTTGGTATCAGAGCTGGTATAACGCCGTCCATGTGTGGCGGGTTAGTCGTAAAGGAGGTTCTCACAGTGTTACCTGTGACGAAGCATTGGCTCTTACTCCTTGCGATCCCTTACGAGGGTTGGCAATTGCCGAGAGGCAGGCCCTAAAATCAGTATCTGAGGTACACTCAGTGGTCACCAGGCGGTTAGCTGGGAAGGCACTGGGTGGGACGGTGGTTGTCCCCAACTGTATTTCAGTTGGTATCCGAGCGTTGGTCTTAGAGAACCAGAATTTTGCATTAGTGTGTCTTATCGAGTTTGTTAGGATGCATTAGTGAGTCTGGACTTCGACCGTGTTTACTTGAAAAATGATTGCTTAACAAATTTTGTTGGAAACTATATATTTTGAACATGTGAATATTATGTGATATATTAATCTATTAACGCGTTTGATATTATGTGATAGATGTCTACCTCTAGAACAAGTCCCATTGACTCACCTAATAATAATGAAGAGTCAAATGTAAATTAGAATGATTCGTGGACTGATTCACAAGTTCCCGAAGAGGAACCGGAAGAAGAGTCGGAACCGGAAGAAGAATCGGAACCGGAAGAAGAATCGGAACCGGATGAAGAAATAGAACCGGTGGGGGAAATAATAAAACGGTTAAGTAAAAGAAAATCCTCAACCAACCGACCAAGGTTAATTATGGTCAATGGTGTTTCCGCCAAGGAAGCAAAATATTAGGAGGATTACCAATTCTCCGATGAATTGGATTCCGACGAGAATTCCGATGATGTTATAGAAATTACCCCAACTGAATTTAAAAAGGCAAAAGAAAATAATAAGGGAAAGGGCATAAAAATAGAGAAATCTAATTCCAACCCCGATGAACTTTATATGTATCGTCAACCCCCGAAGTCCTTAAGTTGTAACAATGACCCGGGAACCTCTAAACCACCAGGTTTTTCTAAACCAATGTGGAAAACGACGGCTCGTATTAGGGGAACATCATATATCCCTAGAAACTTGGCAAAACGAACCAAAACCGAAGAAGAAGAAACAAGCGAGTCGGAATAAGATAGTTGTATTCGTGTGGTGTAATATAAGTAATATAGTGTGCTTATGCTTTATGATATATGTAAAAATTGCTTGTATTAATAAGTATTTTTTTATGTATCTAACTCTTGTCTATTTTACAGTTTAAAAACACAAAATGGATAGACAACCCAATATTTTAAGAGACCTACCCGGAGACATGATTGATGAAATCTTGTCTAGAGTCGGTCAGAATTCTTCGGCACAACTATTTAAGGCGAGATCAGTTTGTAAGACATTCAAAGAACGTTCCAAGAATGCCTTGGTTTATAAAAGGCTTTCGTTCGAAAGATGGGGGATATCACATTGGGAAATCCATAAGTTACGATGTGTTTACTTTGACGCATATATTGCGGGGAACTCAAATGCTATTTTACGCAACGGGTTAAGAAATTATTTTGACTCAGTATATCCGAATATTGGACTTCGTGATTTAGAAAAAGCGGCTAACATGCAACATAAAGAAGCATGTTATGCTTACGGATTAGTAATGTTCGCTTCTCACCAAAGTGAGAACAAGAACATCGGGCTACAACTATTAAACAAAACATTTCCACAAGTGACGGAGTCGGTAATTGGGGTAAGAAATGAGGTTTTTAGGTTATTACGAGACTGTTGGTCATTACGTAACCCTCGTCTCTTTGATGACGTTACAACACGCTGTCTTATCAACGGCCATAACGGTTATGTTCCACAAGACCAAGGATGGGAAGTAGTCCTAGTAAAACCAGAATGCATGACTTGTTTCTGGACGTATGAATTACGTATCTTTATTGCCTTTGCTGAACGACTTGTGTACTAGCTAGAATTATCTTCACAACTATCTTGTATCAAAGTTATTGTGTGCTATATTTCATGCTTTATGTAAAATAAGCGGTATTGTAAGTTTGTAAAATATTGTATAAAAGTTTGAACGCGAAATATTATTACAATCAGTTTTTCATATAGAATTGTAGTAGTTGAATTGTATATTAGCTACTAAGTATGAACTTAACGGGTAGGTACTACCCGAATTTAAACTTATAAAACGCTAATATGAAGAAAAAGCTTTTATAAATGAGTTCATATTATGCTACGAAATACTATTAACTACTCTTAATATTTTGTATGATTAACTTGTTCCATTTAACTATTTTGAAGGAAATGGCACCGACTACTCGACACACCGTGAATATGAATGAAGAGGAATTCCGTACTTTTCTAGCTTCAAACATAGCCGCAGTACAGGCTGCGCTACATACCAACAATAACCTTGGATCTAGCAGTACAGGAAATCGTGTAGGATGCACCTACAAAGAATTCACTGCCTGCAAACCTTTGGAATTTGATGGAACCGAAGGACCGATCGGATTGAAACGGTGGACCGAGAAGGTCGAATCGGTGTTTGCCATAAGTAAGTGTACTGAAGAGGACAAAGTGAAGTACGCTACGCATACCTTCACAGGTTCTGCGTTAACATGGTGGAATACCTATCTAGAGCAAGTGGGACAAGACGATGCGTACGCACTACCGTGGTCAGCATTCAAGCACTTGATGAACGAGAAGTACCGTCCCAGAACCGAGGTCAATAAGCTCAAGACAGAACTTAGAGGGTTACGAACCCAAGGATTTGATATTACCACGTACGAAAGACGATTCACAGAATTGTGCCTATTGTGTCCGGGAGCATTCGAAGATGAGGAAGAGAAGATCGACGCGTTTGTGAAAGGATTACCGGAAAGAATCCAAGAAGATATAAGTTCACACGAGCCCGCCTCCATACAAAGGCATGTAGAATGGCTCACAAACTAGTGAACCAGATTGAAGAAAGAATTAAAGAACAGACTGCTGAAGAGGCCAATGTGAAGCAAGTCAAAAGAAAGTGGGAGGAAAACGGTGATAAGAATCACCAATACAACAACAACAGCAATTACAACAATAATCGCAACAATTATCCCAACAATCGCAACATCAATCGCAACTACAACAAACGGCCCAACAACAACAACAACAACAACAACAACAACAACAACAACAACAACAACAACAACAACAACAACAACAACAACAACAACAACTACAACAATCATCCCAACAACAATAATAACCGCAACAACAACAACAATCAGAAGCAGCTATGCCAAAGGTGTGAAAAGTATCACTCGGGGTTCTGCAACAAATTTTGCAACAAGTGTAAAAGAAATGGTCATAGCGCGGCGAAGTGTGAGGTCTACGGACCAGGGGTTAACAGAACCAAAGGAACAAATGGTGACGGAACGAGTAATGGCGGAGCAAGTAGTGTCGGAGCAAGTTATGCCAATGTAGTTTGTTATAAATGTGGAAAACCGGGCCACATTATTATAAATTGCCCGAACCAGGAGAACACAAATGGACAAGGCCGCGGAAGAGTTTTCAATATTAATGCGGCAGAGGCACAGGAAGACCCGAAGCTTGTTACGGGTACGTTTCTTATTGACAATAAATCTGCTTACGTTTTATTTGATTCGGGTGCGGATAGAAGCTATATGAGTAGAGATTTTTGTGCTAAATTAAGTTGTCCATTGACGCCTTTGGATAGTAAATTTTTACTCGAATTAGCAAATGGTAAATTAATTTCAGCAGATAATATATGTCGGAATCTAGAAATTAAACTGGCTAGCGAAACATTTAAGATTGATTTGATACCAGTAGAGTTAGGGAGTTTTGATGTGATAATCGGTATGGACTGGTTGAAAGAAGTGAAAGCAGAGATCGTTTGTTACAAAAATGTGATAATGCTAAAAACGAACATATATTTCATAGCATTATTCCTCAAGAAAGACAAGCTTTTAGTTGCAATTGTTCTATTTACAAGAGATATTCGTTTAAATAATAAAAGGTGAAGACAAAAGACAGATTTGACGAATTGAAGACGCAAACGACCAAAAAGCTCAAAAGTACAAAAGACAATCAAAAAGGTTCCAATTATTGATAAGAAACGTCTCGAAATCACAAGAGTACAAGATTCAAAACGCAAAGTACAAGATATTAAATTGTACGCGAGGACGTTCGAAAATCCGGAACCGGGACCAGAGTCAACTCTTAACGCTCGACGCAACGGACTAAAAATTACAAGTTAACTATATATATAAATATAATATAATATATAATTAATTATATTAATTATATATATATATTTAAAACCGTCGGCAGCAGGAAACTCCAAGGGTGTAAAATGTAAATACCTCTCCGCGACTCGCGGAGTTTTAAGGGTATTTGGCCGCGAGTCGCGGAGCCCCAAAAATCAAGTCTGGCTATAAATCAACCCGAATTCTGATCAAAATCATCATCTTTTTCTCTTCCTCTTCATACGTAAATATATTTATATTTATAATTTATATTTTAATTTTAATTATAATTCTAATAATAAGGGTATGTTAGCGAATGTTGTAAGGGTGTAAGTCGAAATTCTGTCCGTGTAACGCTACGCTATTTTTAATCATTGTAAGTTATGTTCAACCTTTTTATATTAATGTCTCGTAGCTAAGTTATTATTATGCTTATTTAAAACGAAGTAATCATGATGTTGGGCTAATTACTAAAATTGGGTAATTGGGCTTTGTACCATAATTGGGGTTTGGACAAAAGAACGACACTTGTGGAAACTAGACTATGGGCTATTAATGGGCTTTATATTTGTTTAACTAAATGAAAGTTTGTTAATGTTAATATAAAGATTTACAATTGGGCGTCCCTATAAATTACCATATAAACTCGATCGGACACGATGGGCGGGGTATTTATTTGTACGAATAATCGTTCATTTAACCGGACACGGGAATGGATTAATAGCCACTAGAATAATCAAAACAGGGGTGAAATTACATTCAAGGGTAATTGGTGTAATTGTTAACAAAGTAGTAAAACCTTGGTTTACACGCAGTCGATAACCTGGTGTATTCATTAAACAAAGTATTAAAACCTTGTTACAATTCGAATCCCCAATTAGTTGGAATATTTATCTTCGGGTATAATAATAATTTGACAAGGACACTTGCAATTTATATTTATGACTGATGGACTGTTATGGACAAAAACCAGACGGACATATTGAATAATCCAGGACAAAGGACAATTAACCCAAGGGCATAAAACTAAAATCAACACGTCAAACATCATGATTACGGAAGTTTAAATAAGCATAATTCTTTTATTTCATATTTTATTTCCTTTATTTTATATTTAATTGCACTTCTAATTATCGCACTTTTATTTATTGTTATTTAATCGCACTTTTAATTATCGTACTTTTTAATTATCGCAATTTTATTATTCGCAATTTCATTATCGTTATTTACTTTACGCTTTAATTTAAGTCTTGTATTTATTTTATATTTTACATTAGGTTTTAACTGCGACTAAAGTTTTAAAATCGACAAACCGGTCATTAAACGGTAAAAACCCCCCTTTATAATAATAATATTACTTATATATATATTTGAATTTTTATAAAAGTAAACTAATATAGCGTTGAGCTTTGTTTAAAGATTTCCCTGTGGAACGAACCGGACTTACTAAAAACTACACTACTGTACGATTAGGTACACTGCCTATAAGTGTTGTAGCAAGGTTTAAGTATATCCATTCTATAAATAAATAAATATCTTGTGTAAAATTGTATCGTATTTAATAGTATTTCCTAGTAAAATATAAGCTATTTTATATACACCTCGTTCGACATCAAGTATTTTTGGCGCCGCTGCCGGGGAACATCTTAAAAGCCGGAAGCGCAACGCTAATATAAAAAAAAAAAAAAAAAACAAGATTTTTAGTTACTTTTATTAAAAATTTGCTTTTGTAGAAATACGTTTTAATTATTCAAAAATATAAAAAACAAAAATATAAGCATTTTTAAGATTTTGTTAAATATTTAAGTTTTATAAGTTTCTTTATTTTTATTTTAGTTTATAAAAATATAAGTTTTAATTTTAATATCTTTTATTTAATTAAAAAAACAGAAAACAAAATAAAAATAATAAAAAAAAACAAAGAAAAACGCGTAAAAAGACAAAGCTGTCAACTGAATTCCTGAACCCCGCGACTTGCGGGGTTTTCCTCTTTATTTGCCGCGACTCGCGGAGACCCTCTGACACACGGACAAAAACCCTAATCACGGGTTATTTTTAATTATTATTATTATTAAAACCTAAATATTATTATTATTATTATTAATTTTAGTTTTATTTTTACTTTTTACTTTATATTTATGTATTTAGTATTAATTAAGTTTTTATTAAATTGTAAAATTAATAGTTTAGTAAAATAAATAAAATAAAATAATATTTTTATAAAAATTGTACTTTTTACAATTTTTTTGTATATTTTTATATTTTGTACCTTTTTAATCGTTGTAGCGTAAATTTTGTATTTTTAGCTCATATTTAATTTTAAACTTAGTTTTAGCTATAGTTATTTTTACTCCTAGATTTTTAGGCTATGCCGTAGAATTCCTTAAGTGCTTTTTCTTTAGACTAAGATTTAGGTGCTTTAGAATTTTGCGACGCCTTTTTAAGTTTTAGTTTCTTTTTAAGTTATTTCCATTTGGAATTTAGTTTTTCCTTGTAAGCTTTAATATTTTTAGACCTTTTACTATGTATCAATTATCATTCCAATTAGTAATTTCAATTTGCGATTATAATTTTAAGTTAGTTGTAGTAATAAGGTTAAATTAGTTAAGTATTTTTAAGTTTTTATAAGTTTCTTTTATTTTTCCGTCACCTTTTATTTTTCAACCAATTTTTCTTTTTCGACCTTTTGCGACGAACTCTTTTTCTCTCTTATTTCTCGCCATTCTAGTTTTTAGGACTTAAAATTTTTCTACTTCTTATCTAAATTTCTTAAAATTACGAAAATTTATTTTAAGTGGTTAAATTGATAGACATCAAAATTTTCTGGTTCGTAGTAATAGTTGGATTTGTACGTGGACCGGGTTATTGGAGCCAAACAGTCCTCAATTATATTGAGACCAAACGAATCCTGCCCCTCTGCTGCATCTTTTGGCTATTCGAAACGTGGGCAAAATCAGAAAAGTCTATTGATTGGATAACTTATTATAATTTTTTCCTTTTAAAAAACTAATAGGATATTCAGTGAATGCACCGAGCAAGACGTTCATCACCTTTTGTACGTTCACCACCTGTAACTCGATCAAGACATCGTTTAACAAATATAACCGCCGTTGATTTTTCTTTAGAATCGTCATCCAGTCGACCAAGTACTTCAGTTCAAATTTCCGATAATCCATTTTTTGAACCCAACCTCACAATTGAGAATCCAGAAAATATTCAGGAACGGTTCATAGATCCTGAACCATTAAACTTTCCTCCGGAACTACCAATCATTCAAACAGAGATTGTTGAGGAACGAACTATTAAATCAGAATCATCTATTGATACCAAGTCAACAAATTCAATTATGGAGAATCTGGAACCTTTAAGTATGGAAGACCGAATGAGAGCTAAACGCACTGGCCAAGGTCACGCAATTACTCATCCAGACATTAATGCGCCAGATTATGAAATCAAAGGACAAATTTTACACATGGTGACTAATCAATGCCAATTTAGTGGTGCGCCGAAGGAAGATCCAAATGAACATCTACGTACCTTTAATAGGATCTGCACACTATTTAAAATCCGAGAAGTGGAGGATGAACAGATATATCTCATGTTATTTCCCTGGACTTTAAAGGGAGAAGCCAAAGATTGGTTGGAATCGTTACCTGAAGGGGCGATTGATACATGGGATGTTTTAATTGACAAATTTCTTAAACAATTCTTTCCTGCATCTAAAGCAGTAAGACTTCAAGCAGAAATTGTTACGTTCACACAGAAACCAAATGAAACTCTATATGAGGCGTGGACAAGATATGGAAAGTTGTTAAGAGGATGTCCGCAACATGGTTTAGACACCTGTCAAATAGTACAAATATTCTACCAAGGATGCGACATCACTACAAGGAAAGATATAGATATAGCAGCTGGTGGTTCGATTATGAAGAAAACCGAAACTGATGCTTACAAAATTATTGATAATACTGCTTCCCACTCACATGAGTGGCACCAAGAAAAAGATATCATTAGATCATCTAAAGCAGCTAGAGCCGATTCTAGCCATGACTTAGATTCCATTTCCGCAAAAATAGATGCTTTCGAGAGACGAATGGAAAAGATGACTAAGGATATTCACTCAATACGAATTAGTTGTGAGCAGTGTGGAGGACCACATTTGACAAAAGATTGTCTCAGTATTGAATTAACAATGGAACAAAGAGAGAATATTTCATACATAAACCAAAGGCCTGGAAATAATTATCAGAATAATTATCAACCGCCAAGACCGATTTACAATCAAAACCAGAACTATAACCGAAATATTCCATACAACAACCAACAAGGTCCTAGCAATCAACAAGTATCCAATAATACTTACAATCAACAAAGACCAAATTTTCAAAACAAACCACCACAACAAACCGATGATAAAAAGCCGAATTTAGAAGATATGATGACGAAGCTAGTTGAAACTCAAACGCAGTTTTTCACATCTCAAAAACAAACCAATGAACAAAATGCTCAAGCATTTAGAAATCAACAAGCTTCTATTCAAAATCTAGAACAAGAAGTAAGTAACCTAGCAAGGTTAATAGGTGAAAGAAAACCGGGAAGTCTACCGAGCGATACAAACGCTAACCCCCGGAATGAAACAGCTAAAGCTATTACCACAAGAAGTGGTACAACACTTAAACCACCTAAAATACCTGTAACTTCTGATGAAACTATTCCTACTCCACAAGAACCACAACCAGATCAAGATAAGGAAAAAGAACCGGTAGTTGAAAAGGTTAATGAAGATAACACAGTTAAGGATAAACCTTATGTTAAACCATATCAACCACCACTTCCTTACCCAAGTAAAATGAAGAAAGAAAAACTTGAAGCCGAGCAATCCAAATTCTTGGATATGTTTAAACAGATAAATGTAAATCTTCCTTTCATTGATGTGATTTCAGGAATGCCAAGATATGCTAAATTCTTGAAAGATCTAATCACGAATAGAAAGAAAATGGAAGAACTCTCGGCTGTTACTATGAATGCTAATTGTTCAGCAGTGCTGTTGAATAAGATACCAGAAAAACTATCTGATCCAGGAAGTTTCACAATTCCATGTTTTCTGGGTAGTCTTAGTTCAATAGAAGCATTAGCAGATTTAGGTGCTAGTATAAATCTAATGCCGTATTCACTATACGCTAAACTAGACCTTGGAGAATTGAAACCAACCAGAATAAGCATACAACTAGCCGATAGATCAATAAAATATCCTAGAGGGATAATGGAAAACATGCAAGTTAAAGTTGGTACTTTAGTATTCCCAGTAGATTTTGTTGTTTTAGACATGGAAGAAGATTCTCAAGTTCCTCTCATATTAGGAAGACCATTCTTAAACACGGCTAAAGCAATGATAGACGTGTTCGGTAAGAAACTGACCCTAAGTATAGAGGATGAGAGTGTTACCTTTTCAGTTGATAGAGCAATGCAACAACCACAATCTGCAGATGATACATGTTATTATATTCAAACTATAGATGCACATGCAGAATTATTAGAAGAATTTCCAGAATTACAAGGAACGGGAGAATGTTCTTTAGGAGAAGGTAATGAACCAATTGATGAAGCTGAAATGTTAGCTACACTTATAGCTAATGGATATGAACCAACAACAGAAGAAATTCAAATGCTAAAAGAAGAAGACAGATATCGATATAAATCATCGATAGAAGAACCTCCGAAATTAGAGTTAAAGCCACTTCCAAACCATTTGGAATACGCTTATTTACATGGTGAATCTGAATTACCTGTAATAATATCGTCTTCTCTTACTGAAAATGAGAAATCACAACTCATTTCTGTGTTGAAAGCTCATAAACCAGCCATTGCATGGAAGATTCATGATATTAAAGGAATAAGTCCTTCGTATTGCACACATAAAATCCTTATGGAAGAAGGTCATAAAACGTATGTGCAACGCCAACGAAGACTGAATCCTAATATGCAAGATGTAGTTAAGAAAGAGATTATTAAACTGCTAGATGCAGGTTTGATATATCCAATTTCTGATAGTCCATGGGTAAGCCCAGTTCAATGCGTGCCTAAGAAGGGTGGCATGACTGTCATTACAAATGAGAAAAATGAGCTTATTCCTACTAGGACTGTAACAGGATGGCGTGTATGTATTGATTATAGAAAATTAAATGACGCCACCAGAAAAGATCACTTTCCCTTACCTTTCATAGATCAAATGTTGGAAAGATTAGCCGGAAATAGTTACTATTGTTTTCTAGATGGATTTTCCGGATATTTTCAAATTCCAATAGCACCCGAAGACCAAGAGAAAACCACATTCACGTGCCCTTATGGTACTTTTGCTTACAAACGCATGCCATTTGGACTTTGCAACGCCCCTGCAACCTTTCAAAGGTGTATGATGGCGATTTTTCACGACATGATAGAAAAATGCATGGAAGTATTCATGGATGACTTTTCAGTCTTCGGTGATACATTTAAATCATGTCTAGTTAATCTGGAACGAATGCTAATTAGATGCGAAAAATCAAATCTAGTACTTAATTGGGAGAAATGCCATTTCATGGTTAAAGAAGGCATCGTTCTTGGACATAAAATTTCAAAAGAAGGAATTGAAGTGGATAGAGCTAAAGTAGATGTAATTGCTAAACTTCCACATCCCACCAATGTTAGAGGAGTTAGGAGTTTTCTAGGGCATGCCGGTTTTTACCGACGTTTTATAAAAGATTTTTCTAAAATTGCCACTCCTATGAATAAACTCCTAGAAAAGGATGCGCCATTCATCTTTTCAGATGAATGTATCAAATCTTTTAATATTCTTAAAGAAAAACTCACTAATGCACCGATCATGATAACACCAAATTGGAATCTACCATTTGAACTAATGTGCGATGCAAGTGATTTTGCAATGGGAGCCGTTTTAGGACAAAGGATTGAAAAACGATTTCAACCTATATATTATGCTAGTAAGACATTACAAGGAGCACAAACGAACTATACAACTACTGAAAAAGAACTCCTTGATATTGTCTTTGCTTTTGACAAATTTCGATCATATCTCGTTCTAGCAAAAACGGTGGTCTATACCGACCATTCTGCTCTTAGATACCTATTTTCAAAACAAGATGCTAAACCAAGATTAATCCGTTGGATCTTACTCTTACAAGAGTTTGATATTGAAATCCGAGATAAAAAAGGAGCAGAAAATCTCGCCGCTGATCATCTTTCTCGTCTTGAAAATCCCGAATTAGAAGTTCTAAATGAATCGGCCATACAAGACAACTTTCCTGATGAATATCTATTGAAGATAGATTATAAAGAAATCCCATGGTTTGCAGACTATGCAAACTACTTAGTTTGTGGATTCCTTGAAAAAGGATTATCGTACCAAAGACGAAAGAAATTCTTCAGTGATATAAAACACTATTTCTGGGAAGATCCACATCTGTTTAAAAGTTGTCCCGATGGAATAATACGCCGATGTGTATTTGGAGATGAAGCTAGTAAAATTTTAAACCATTGTCACACAGGACCAACAGGAGGGCATTATGGGCCTCAACTAACAGCAAGAAAAGTTTATGAAGCTGGATTCTATTGGCCTACAATTTACAAAGACGCACACCTTCTTTGCAAATCCTGTGATGCATGTCAAAGGGCCGGAAAAATAAGTCAACGTGATGAAATGCCACAAAATGTCATCCAAGTATGTGAAGTATTTGACATTTGGGGTATTGACTTTATGGGTCCATTTCCAAAATCTCATAATAATCTATATATACTCGTAGCCATTGATTATGTATCTAAATGGGCGGAAGCACAAGCTCTCCCAACTAACGATGCACGAGTTGTAGTTAATTTTTTAAAACGTCTTTTTGCAAGGTTTGGAACACCGAAAGCTTTAATAAGTGATCGGGGTACTCATTTCTGTAATAATCAACTTGAGAAAGTTCTTAAAAGATATGGAGTAACTCATAAAATCTCCACCGCATATCATCCACAAACAAGTGGACAAGTTGAAAATACCAACCGAGCTTTAAAACGTATTCTTGAGAAAACCGTAGGATCAAATCCGAAGGAATGGTCCATTAAATTGGAGGATGCACTCTGGGCTTTTAGAACAGCCTACAAAACTCCAATTGGAACCACACCTTTTAGACTTGTGTATGGAAAAGCATGTCACCTTCCAGTAGAAATTGAACACAAAGCATTTTGGGCTTTGAAGACATGTAATCTTGATTTACATGAAGCCGGACGTCTACGATTAAGTCAACTAAACGAATTAGAAGAATTAAGACATGAAGCATACGAAAATTCGTTAATCTATAAAGAAAGAACGAAGAAATGGCATGATAAAAGAATCAGAAGTTCAAAAGAATTTAAAGAAGGAGACAGAGTTCTTCTTTTCAATTCACGACTCAAGCTATTTCCTGGAAAATTGAAATCAAGATGGTCTGGACCATTCATAGTCAAAAGAGTTTTCCCATACGGAACGATAGAATTAATAAATTCAAATGGGATTGAATTTAAAGTTAATGGTCACAGAGTTAAACATTACATACATGGTCCGATGGAAGTCGACAACGAAGTTAATCACAATTTCGACACCACAGCTAACTAAGTGTGGGGAGAATCAAGTCTTTAAAGGATAATATGTATTTCTGTTAGAGTTAGATTGTCTGTTTTCGTGTAGTTCTCGAAAATGGAACACGTATGGTCTTTCCCTAGCAGACCCTAAAGAACTAGTCTTCTCCCCCCATTCTGAATTTTTATTTTTTTTAGGTTTTTACAAAATGAAGACTGCCTGTGAATTAAACCATGGTCTAATGCTACACGCTTTGATCACTAAAAGAAATAATGACATACTACCGAGTGAATTAGTATCAGTAATCAGAGGAAGAATGGACGGAGTTAGAAAAGGATCCAGATGCGAAGATAATAAGTTACAATTTGGTAAAGGAAAATCAAAATCCGCAGCGAAAAGAAGAGCACGACACCTAGAAAAATGTCATAAATGCGGAAAATGGTCACATGGAGGTAAATGTTCAAATAATCAAACCTATTCAAATACCGAATTTGTTACTTTATGCAGAGACGGACCGTTCATATGTTTAGAAGAAAAGACAATGAATGCTCGAGGTTACGCCTATGCAGCCATGGAAAACCAATTAAACCGACTATCTTATGAATATAATAGATCATATAACTAAGAAATCTATTTCACAGGTATGTCTGTATAGTTTTTATTTTTATTTTTATTTTTAACCTTTTGATAATAAACGCTAATTTGTTCGCTAAAAAGTATTAAATTGGTATTGAATAAAATTAGGTTTGGCGACCGAAATTATTGATATCATTCAAAAATTTATTACATCACTGCGAAATTTAACGTTTATTCTTAAGGTATAAATATCTTTAATCAATCAACCCAAAATATTTCAAAAATTCGTCAGGAGTTAAATTAGGTCTTGGAACCGAAATTACTTTACCGAAAAGAGGGGCGCATATTTTTGATAATATTTGACTGATTAAAGTGGGATAAAAAGACAAAAAGATTTTTAATTTTATTTTTACCATGTTTTTAATCTTAATATTTAAACCTTAAATTAATATTGTAAATTTTGTAAAAACAATATATTTAAAATTGTAAATATTTGAAAAATTAATATAAGTTTGGTGTGAATTTAAAATATGAATTTTTAAATTAAGTTTGGTGTGAATTTTTAATTTTTAAAATATTAATTTTTAATTTTATGCATTTCAAATTTTAAGTTTGGTGTGAATTTTTTAATTTTTAATTTTGAATTTTATATTTATGTTGTGTGAATTTAAAAACAAAAATTTACTTTATCTCATTAAGTTAAGAATATGATTTTTAAAATTCGTCGTAAGTTGAAGACTAGGTCTTTGAACCGAAATTGCTTTACCCGAGGGAGGGACGAGAACTTTTATTATCATTATTTTTAATCTTATTGATTTAAAGTATGCAAAAACATTAAAAAAACCCAAAAATCTTAGCTTTTAAAACAATCGCTACAAAAAGACAAATTTTAAAATTTTGTCGAGGGACGGACTAGGACATCGATCCGAAACGACCTCGTCCTAAATAACAAGGGAAACAAAATTTTAAAATTAATTTCTTAATTGTTTTATAAGTTAAAGATTATAAAAAAAAAAAAAAAAAAAAGTAACTCCGCGACTCGCGGAGTTTTAAGTGAAAACCTCCGCGACTCGCGGAGGGACAAAATTACAGAAAAAAAAATAAAACTAGCTGCACGATCAGTTCACTCCCACAAACAAAAACACAGCAAAAATACTGCGAAAACACCTCGAAAAAACCCGAAAATCACCCCCAAAAATCTCAATTTTTAACCGTTAATCACCAAATTTTTTGCTAAAATCATGTTGAGAAGGATGATATCTAAGAACTACTCAAGAAAAACGGTAAATTTCTACACCTAAACACCATTTAATTCGAATTTTAGTGTTCTTGAGCTATTTTTCTCCAATTTGATTTTGATGCTTTTTAGTGTAATTAGACTTAAATTGTTATATTATGCATGTATATCCTAGATAGAAGCTATTTAACATGAATTGAAGCTAAAAACTTCAAATTTTTAAGAATCTAGGGTTTGTGTTCTTGAGCAATTTGGGGCTTTTTGATATAAACAGGTTATGGCCGATTTTTGTCATGAATTGTTGCTAAATTAAGTAGTGTAACATGTTTAGGTAGTTAATTGATCCAAACTTTGAGCCTAAACATGTTTTTGAGAATTAAAGTAGACTTTTTAAGCCTAAAAATTCATGAACTTGGATAATTTGATATAAAGGCCATTTGAAACTTGTTTCATTGCTAGTAGTGATTATTTTGGCATGTTATTTGAGATAAATGCTTATGAACTTGATGTACATTTTTCGTATATGCTTATTTGATAAAGTGTAGACTTGACAAAAATATGAAAATGAGCACTAGTTTGATTTGAATGCCATGTAACAAGTGTTTAATTGCTATAATGATTATTGTTGACATGTTTAAGAGTTTAAATGTGATAAAACATTGTATACATTTTCGTATGTAAAAATGTAGTATTGTTATTGTTAATAAAATGTGTATAAAATGTGTTATGAATTGAACATGTCATCATAATTTTTTCAAGTTATTATTTTGCTAACACTAATGCATATTTGGATGCACAAATTTTGTGTTTAATGTGTTTTGCAGAAAGCCGATACTGGAGGTTCAGGAGCATCATCATCCAGGCAACCAGAGCCGGAACCGGAAATGTTTCATGAACAAGAACAACATATGCAACAAGAAGAAGAAGAACAGGAGGAGCAACATATTCCATATCACGATCAAGAACAATTATTCGTGAATCAGTTTCGTCAATTCGCTCCACATCAAAGGATTCTGAGCTTAGACATTAATGAAGATCAGTTACACCCAAATCTGAGATTTGATCGATGTTGGATAGAGTATCCAGATTATCAAAAGAACATGCACATTCTCTACTTTAAGGTTGTTGAAATGCCAAGGGCAATTGACTGGGTACCTTTGGAAACAGTTGACCTTGCCGAACCGATTCGGCAATTATTGGTGCAAAGGTATGGTAATTCTCAGTTTAACGATTGGATGCGCCTATTTTCCATTCGTAGAACCATATATAGGGAATGGTGTATAGAATTACTTAGTACTATTAAGTTAAACAGTGATGTTAGGAGGATAGATGATAGAAGCTTTATTAGATTTCTTTTAGGTGGACGCATGTACAGAATGTCCATGATAGATTTAGCTAGGGCCTTACAGATTTACACCCCTGCTGAACTTTTGAGCCCCGACTGTAATAGCTTGATTGCCCAAGGAGAAAGGGTAGATAGGGAATTTGATATTAACGCTGTCTGGAGGCGTATGTCCCACTTTAATGAATTTCACGCCAGTGGAAATCATACATATTTAGATATAGACAGAGCTGAACTCCGGGTGATTCATAGATTCTTAGCAAACACAATTACACAAAGGGGTAGGAATAAGGAGAAATTGACCGTAAACGATTTGTTCTACCTCAAGTGTATTAGAGACCCGAGGAGTTTCGTTAACATTCCCTATTGTGTTGGTTATTATCTCGCTAATGTAGTTTCGGGGATGAAATCGGGGAGTATTATAGGTGGTGGTATTTTCATTACTCTCATTGGAGAGTATTTAGGTGTAGATAAGCACCAAGGGGGTCCAATGAACGAAATAGAGGACGGAGGTGAAACCATAAGTTCAAACCTTTATCACGGTGCAAGGGTATTATTGATGAGACGTGGTCGGGTATATCGATACGAGGGACCTCAGCGACAGGTAGAGAGAGGTTCGGATGACGAGATGGAGGATGCGAAAAACATTATAGGAGTTGTTCGGGAGACTGCTCTTGATTTAGGCATTCGTATGGAGGATGAATACATGACGAACTATGATAGGCATATGCAGTACGAGGCATGGCAACGCCGGAATGACTACGAGCATTCCCGGCAACGAGAGCATGGCCGATGGGATTATCATCAGCGCCAAATTATAAGCCAGTTGCAGCCTGGCGAGATGTATTATCCGACCCGACCCGCATACTATCCCGCACATCAGCCAGAAATGAGACCACCCTATGATTCATATGATTATGACGCAGCATACCAGTTCACCTATAATCAGCCATGGAACCCGGACGCGAACATGAATTGGGATCCCTATCCTAATTATCCTCCTAACCCACCTCCTGATCAGTAGAGATAAGTTGGTAATTTTTATTTTTATTATTTTAAACACTTAACATTTTATTACATTTATGTAATGTTTGATATTCTTATTATTATTGTGTACTAATATTTTTCTTATAGTTTGAAAGTGGGATGCCAAAGTTCCATTTCAAATTGCATGTATGATTATATTTGTATTGTATGTATTCTATTTTATGCACAAAACAGGGTAAAACAACGCATTTTCAAAGACTGGCATTAAGTTCAGCAAAAGCAAGTAATTTTGACGACAATGATGCAAAATGTATGTGAAATAACAACAAGACGGAATGAACAAATGACGTGCACCATTTATCATTCGGCAAACAAACGCCAATATATTTGGAAACTTTGGTAAAAATTTAATCATTTTCACACAAATCACCCTCAATAATTTAAATTGTTACTAATTTCTTGCAAATGAGGGCATTGCAAGATCTTAAGTGTGGGAAGGGGTTAAAATCTTTCGGATTTTAAAATTTTTATATTAAACACTTGGTTACCATTAAAAATACTAGTAAAGCAGTAGTTGTATTAGAATCTAGTGCTCTCTGATAAAAAAGAACAGCCCTAGTCTTATATACTGACTATCCAATTCTAGTAAAATTTTTCAAAATTTTCAATTAAATGAATTCAAAATCATGTTTATACATATTTATGAACGATAAAACTAGGTTTTAACACCGAAATTATTGTTACCTCGGAAAGGACATAAATTGAGAAACAAACTAAAATGTTAAAATTCATTTAAAATGGAATAGAGGACGATAAAAAGAAAAATAAAAAGCCAAGTGTGGGAAAATTTACCAAGTTATCTTAAACATATGTCACATATATTTGTAACAAATAACTGAAAATACTTTTGCTTTGGACTAAACTAAACTGTTTTACCCAATGAAAGAAAAGAAGAGATGGATCTACACGATGAATCAATTCCATCATTAAAAGGAAGTAAAGTCTTCCGAAAAAGACACGCGCTTCTTGATTTAGGTCATGAAGTTGTCGTTCAGACCAGCTGTAGGTTGACGAAAAATCTAGAAAAGTCATCACTAAAATCAGCAGGAAATCCACGGACCTCAGCATTAAACAGGGTCGCCAAGTGGTCAGATTTATCCTAACCATGAGAAGGATTTATCTCGTACAATGGGGAGGCACCGTGCAAATTAGCTGGATAAGACTAATGAATCAGATCCCCAGAAAGGATAATCTCCTTAAAGATTAAAAATCAGCTTTTAAGACTGATATTACTCAATCCTAGAGATTGACCTTAAAGATTGAGAATTACAAACTCATGGAATTCAATGATATCTAAACTCGAGCTTGAACGAGAAAATATTTTGATCAAAATTATAAACCGATTTGTTTTCTGAAAACCCTATTTTCAATGCGTTCATTACCATTGAACGTAAAATCCTAGGAATTCACCTGGAATTCATTAGGTCACCTGAACTAAATCGGGTGTCAACCGTAAGAACGGTGGTTGCATAACATGGTCAAAGACAGGACCTTGTGCCAGACCGACAAATTATAAGGGTGAGCTTTACTATTGCTCCTACCAAGGATAGTAATTGCGTCCGACACGTTATAGACCATAATCAAAAGCATGTCACGGGACATTGCCTTAAACAGTTGCTTGTTCAACGCTTTCCTTTACAACCGGACGGTAGTTTACCGAAAGGTAATATACGGAATAAGTAAACTGGACGTGTTGCTTTCCAAATACAAGGTTAGCAAGTGGGTGACACAAAACCGCAAGTTTTGAGCTAAAATTTTCAAATCTGAAACCCACCAAACCCACAAAAATATTTTGCAAACACCGGTAAAGGGTTATTCCGGAAAACTTATCTAGGGTAAAAAAAAAAAAACTAGATTTAATTTTCAAAAGATCAAATGTTTTCATAAAGATCCAATTTCCTTAATGGATCTAAATTTTTATAGTCATGTGGGACTGTAAACCATATCGTTACTACCATTGTTTATACCGCCGTATAGAAATCACTGATGTACAAAGTGTGAAGAATAAAGAAGTGATTCTAGTATTTCAAGACAATATTGCTTGAGGACAAGCAACGCTCAAGTGTGGGAATATTTGATAATGCTAAAAACGAACATATATTTCATAGCATTATTCCTCAAGAAAGACAAGCTTTTAGTTGCAATTGTTCTATTTACAAGAGATATTCGTTTAAATAATAAAAGGTGAAGACAAAAGACAGATTTGACGAATTGAAGACGCAAACGACCAAAAAGCTCAAAAGTACAAAAGACAATCAAAAAGGTTCCAATTATTGATAAGAAACGTCTCGAAATCACAAGAGTACAAGATTCAAAACGCAAAGTACAAGATATTAAATTGTACGCGAGGACGTTCGAAAATCCGGAACCGGGACCAGAGTCAACTCTTAACGCTCGACGCAACGGACTAAAAATTACAAGTTAACTATATATATAAATATAATATAATATATAATTAATTATATTAATTATATATATATATTTAAAACCGTCGGCAGCAGGAAACTCCAAGGGTGTAAAATGTAAATACCTCTCCGCGACTCGCGGAGTTTTAAGGGTATTTGGCCGCGAGTCGCGGAGCCCCAAAAATCAAGTCTGGCTATAAATCAACCCGAATTCTGATCAAAATCATCATCTTTTTCTCTTCCTCTTCATACGTAAATATATTTATATTTATAATTTATATTTTAATTTTAATTATAATTCTAATAATAAGGGTATGTTAGCGAATGTTGTAAGGGTGTAAGTCGAAATTCTGTCCGTGTAACGCTACGCTATTTTTAATCATTGTAAGTTATGTTCAACCTTTTTATATTAATGTCTCGTAGCTAAGTTATTATTATGCTTATTTAAAACGAAGTAATCATGATGTTGGGCTAATTACTAAAATTGGGTAATTGGGCTTTGTACCATAATTGGGGTTTGGACAAAAGAACGACACTTGTGGAAACTAGACTATGGGCTATTAATGGGCTTTATATTTGTTTAACTAAATGAAAGTTTGTTAATGTTAATATAAAGATTTACAATTGGGCGTCCCTATAAATTACCATATAAACTCGATCGGACACGATGGGCGGGGTATTTATTTGTACGAATAATCGTTCATTTAACCGGACACGGGAATGGATTAATAGCCACTAGAATAATCAAAACAGGGGTGAAATTACATTCAAGGGTAATTGGTGTAATTGTTAACAAAGTAGTAAAACCTTGGTTTACACGCAGTCGATAACCTGGTGTATTCATTAAACAAAGTATTAAAACCTTGTTACAATTCGAATCCCCAATTAGTTGGAATATTTATCTTCGGGTATAATAATAATTTGACAAGGACACTTGCAATTTATATTTATGACTGATGGACTGTTATGGACAAAAACCAGACGGACATATTGAATAATCCAGGACAAAGGACAATTAACCCAAGGGCATAAAACTAAAATCAACACGTCAAACATCATGATTACGGAAGTTTAAATAAGCATAATTCTTTTATTTCATATTTTATTTCCTTTATTTTATATTTAATTGCACTTCTAATTATCGCACTTTTATTTATTGTTATTTAATCGCACTTTTAATTATCGTACTTTTTAATTATCGTAATTTTATTATTCGCAATTTCATTATCGTTATTTACTTTACGCTTTAATTTAAGTCTTGTATTTATTTTATATTTTACATTAGGTTTTAACTGCGACTAAAGTTTTAAAATCGACAAACCGGTCATTAAACGGTAAAAACCCCCCTTTATAATAATAATATTACTTATATATATATTTGAATTTTTATAAAAGTAAACTAATATAGCGTTGAGCTTTGTTTAAAGATTTCCCTGTGGAACGAACCGGACTTACTAAAAACTACACTACTGTACGATTAGGTACACTGCCTATAAGTGTTGTAGCAAGGTTTAAGTATATCCATTCTATAAATAAATAAATATCTTGTGTAAAATTGTATCGTATTTAATAGTATTTCCTAGTAAAATATAAGCTATTTTATATACACCTCGTTCGACATCAAAATGCAATTCGCATTATACGAGAAAAAGGAAAACCCTTAATGGTGTACGGAGAAAAGGGCAACACGAAGCTACATCTTATTAGTAATTTGAAGGCACAAAAACTAATAAGAAAAGGTTGCTATGCTGTTCTAGCACACGTCGAGAAAGTACAAACTGAAGAAAAGAGCATCAATGATGTTCCCATTGCGAAAGAATTTTCCGATGTATTTCCGAAAGAATTACCGGGATTACCCCCACATCGATCCGTTGAATTTCAAATAGATCTTGTACTAGGAGCTGCACCAATAGCTCGTGCTCCTTACAGACTCGCACCCAGTGAGATGAAAGAACTGCAAAGCCAATTACAAGAACTTTTAGAGCGTGGTTTCATTCGACCAAGCACATCACCGTGGGGAGCTCTTGTTTTGTTTGTCAAGAAGAAAGATGGTACATTCAGGTTGTGTATCGACTACCGAGAGTTGAACAAACTTACCATCAAGAACCGCTACCCACTACCGAGAATCGACGACTTATTTGATCAACTACAAGGCTCGTCTGTTTATTCAAAGATTGACTTACGTTCCGGGTATCATCAAATGCGGGTGAAAGAAGATGATATTCCAAAGACTGCTTTCAGAACACGTTACGGTCATTACGAGTTTATGGTCATGCCGTTTGGTTTAACTAATGCACCAGCTGTGTTCATGGACCTTATGAACCGAGTGTGTGGACCATACCTTGACAAGTTTGTCATTGTTTTCATTGATGACATACTTATTTACTCAAAGAATGACCAAGAACACGGTGAACATTTGAGAAAGGTGTTAGAAGTATTGAGGAAGGAAGAATTGTACGCTAAGTTTTCAAAGTGTGCATTTTGGTTGGAAGAAGTTCAATTCCTCGGTCACATAGTGAACAAAGAAGGTATTAAGGTGGATCCGGCAAAGATAGAAACTGTTGAAAAGTGGGAAACCCCGAAAACTCCGAAACACATACGCCAGTTTTTAGGACTAGCTGGTTACTACAGAAGGTTCATCCAAGACTTTTCCAGAATAGCAAAACCCTTGACTGCATTAACGCATAAAGGGAAGAAATTTGAATGGAATGATGAACAAGAGAAAGCGTTTCAGTTATTGAAGAAAAAGCTAACTACGGCACCTATATTGTCATTGCCTGAAGGGAATGATGATTTTGTGATTTATTGTGACGCATCAAAGCAAGGTCTCGGTTGTGTATTAATGCAACGAACGAAGGTGATTGCTTATGCGTCTAGACAATTGAAGATTCACGAACAAAATTATACGACGCATGATTTGGAATTAGGCGCAGTTGTTTTTGCATTAAAGACTTGGAGGCACTACTTATATGGGGTCAAAAGTATTATATATACCGACCACAAAAGTCTTCAACACATATTTAATCAGAAACAACTGAATATGAGGCAGCGTAGGTGGATTGAATTATTGAATGATTACAACTTTGAGATTCGTTACCACCCGGGGAAGGCAAATGTGATAGCCGATGCCTTGAGCAGGAAGGACAGAGAACCCATTCGAGTAAAATCTATGAATATAATGATTCATAATAACCTTACTACTCAAATAAAGGAGGCGCAACAAGGAGTTTTAAAAGAGGGAAATTTAAAGGATGAAATACCCAAAGGATCGGAGAAGCATCTTAATATTCGGGAAGACGGAACCCGGTATAGGGCTGAAAGGATTTGGGTACCAAAATTTGGAGATATGAGAGAAATGGTACTTAGAGAAGCTCATAAAACCAGATACTCAATACATCCTGGAACGGGGAAGATGTACAAGGATCTCAAGAAACATTTTTGGTGGCCGGGTATGAAAGCCGATGTTGCTAAATACGTAGGAGAATGTTTGACGTGTTCTAAGGTCAAAGCTGAGCATCAAAAACCATCAGGTCTACTTCAACAACCCGAAATCCCGGAATGGAAATGGGAAAACATTACCATGGATTTCATCACTAAATTGCCAAGGACTGCAAGCAGTTTTGATACTATTTGGGTAATAGTTGATCGTCTCACCAAATCAGCACACTTCCTACCAGTAAGAGAAGATGACAAGATGGAGAAGTTAGCACGACTGTATTTGAAGGAAGTCGTCTCCAGACATGGAATACCAATCTCTATTATCTCTGATAGGGATGGCAGATTTATTTCAAGATTCTGGCAGACATTACAGCAAGCATTAGGAACTCGTCTAAACATGAGTACTGCCTATCATCCACAAACTGATGGGCAGAGCGAAAGGACGATACAAACGCTTGAAGACATGCTACGAGCATGTGTTATTGATTTCAGAAACAGTTGGGATCGACATCTACCGTTAGCAGAATTTTCCTACAACAACAGCTACCATTCAAGCATTGAGATGGCGCCGTTTGAAGCACTTTATGGTAGAAAGTGCAGGTCTCCGATTTTTTGGAGTGAAGTGGGGGATAGACAGATTACGGGTCCGGAGATTATACAAGAAACTACCGAGAAGATCATCCAAATTCAACAACGGTTGAAAACCGCCCAAAGTCGACAAAAGAGCTACGCTGACATTAAAAGAAAAGATATAGAATTTGAAATTGGAGAGATGGTCATGCTTAAAGTTGCACCTTGGAAAGGCATTGTTCGATTTGGTAAACGAGGGAAATTAAATCCAAGGTATATTGGACCATTCAAGATTATTGATCGTGTCGGACCAGTAGCTTACCGACTTGAGTTACCTCAACAACTCGCGGCTGTACATAACACTTTCCACGTCTCGAATTTGAAGAAATGTTTTGCTAAAGAAGATCACACTATTCCATTAGATGAAATCCAAATCAACGAAAAACTCCAATTCATCGAAGAACCCGTCGAAATAATGGATCATGAGGTTAAACGACTTAAGCAAAACAAGATACCAATTGTTAAGGTTCGATGGAATGCTCGTAGAGGACCCGAGTTCACCTAGGAGTGTGAAGATCAGATGAAGAAGAAATACCCACATCTATTTCCAGAAGATTCGTCAACACCTTCAACAGCTTAAAATTTCGGGACGAAATTTATTTAACAGGTAGGTACTGTAGTGACCCGAAATTTTCCATGTTTATATATATTAATTGAGATTTATATTTACATGATTAAATGTTTCCAACATGTTAAGCAATCAAACTTGTTAAGACTTGATTAATTGAAATATGTTTCATATAGACAATTGACCACCCAAGTTGACTGGTGATTCACGAACGTTAAAACTTGTAAAAACTATACGATGACATATATATGGTTATATATATAGTTAACATGTTTTTATTATAAGTATGTATCTCATTAGGTATTTTAACAATGAGTTATATACATAAAAATGAGACTATTAATTTAAGAAACTCGAAAACGATATATATAACGATTATCGTTATAACAACGTCTTACTAGGTACATATGAATCATATTAAGATATTGATACACTTGGTTAATTATGTTAAATGATAAGTAAATATATTATTAAGTGTATTAACAATGAACTACATATGTAAAAACAAGACTACTAACTTAATGATTTTTAAACGAGACATATATGTAACGATTATCGTTGTAAAGACATTTAATGTATATATATATATATATATATATATCATATTAAGAGATATTCATACATGATAATATCATGATAATATAATAATTTAAAATCTCATTTGATATTATAAACATTGGGTTAACAACATTTAACAAGATCGTTAACCTAAAGGTTTCAAAACAACACTTACATGTAACGACTAACGATGACTTAACGACTCAGTTAAAATGTATATACATGTAGTGTTTTAATATGTATTTATACACTTTTGAAAGACTTCAATACACTTATCAAAATACTTCTACTTAACAAAAATGCTTACAATTACATCCTCGTTCAGTTTCATCAACAATTCTACTCGTATGCACCCGTATTCGTACTCGTACAATACACAGCTTTTAGATGTATGTACTATTGGTATATACACTCCAATGATCAGCTCTTAGCAGCCCATGTGAGTCACCTAACACATATGGGAACCATCATTTGGCAACTAGCATGAAATATCTCATAAAATTACAAAAATATGAGTAATCATTCATGACTTATTTACATGAAAACAAAATTACATATCCTTTATATCTAATCCATACACCAACGACCAAAAACACCTACAAACACTTTCATTCTTCAATTTTCTTCATCTAATTAATCTCTCTCAAGTTCTATCTTCAAGTTCTAAGTGTATTTCATAAATTCCAAAAGTTCTAGTTTCATAAAATCAAGAATACTTTCAAGTTTGCTAGCTCACTTCCAATCTTGTAAGATGATCATCCAACCTCAAGAAATCTTTGTTTCTTATAGTAGGTTAGCATTCTAATACAATGTAATAATCATATTCAAACTTTGGTTCAATTTCTATAACTATAACAATCTTATTTCAAGTGATGATCTTACTTGAACTTGTTTTCGTGTCATGATTCTGCTTCAAGAACTTCGAGCCATCCAAGGATCCGTTGAAGCTAGATCCATTTTTCTCTTTTCCAGTAGGTTTATCCAAGGAACTTAAGGTAGTAATGATGTTCATAACATCATTCGATTCATACACATAAAGCTATCTTATTCGAAGGTTTAAACTTGTAATCACTAGAACATAGTTTAGTTAATTCTAAACTTGTTTGCAAACAAAAGTTAATCCTTCTAACTTGACTTTTAAAATCAACTAAACACATGTTCTATATCTATATGATATGCTAACTTAATGATTTAAAACCTGGAAACACGAAAAACACCGTAAAACCGGATTTACGCCGTCGTAGTAACACCGCGGGCTGTTTTGGGTTAGTTAATTAAAAACTATGATAAACTTTGATTTAAAAATTGTTATTCTGAGAAAATGATTTTTATTATGAACATGAAACTATATCCAAAAATTATGGTTAAACTCAAAGTGGAAGTATGTTTTCTAAAATGGTCATCTAGACGTCGTTCTTTCGACTGAAATGACTACCTTTACAAAAACGACTTGTAACTTATTTTTCCGACTATAAACCTATACTTTTTCTGTTTAGATTCATAAAATAGAGTTCAATATGAAACCATAGCAATTTGATTCACTCAAAACGGATATAAAATGAAGAAGTTATGGGTAAAACAAGATTGGATAATTTTTCTCATTTTAGCTACGTGAAAATTGGTAACAAATCTATTCCAACCATAACTTAATCAACTTGTATTGTATATTATGTAATCTTGAGATACCATAGACACGTATACAATGTTTCGACCTATCATGTCGACACATCTATATATATTTCGGAACAACCATAGACACTCTATATGTGAATGTTGGAGTTAGCTATACAGGGTTGAGGTTGATTCCAAAATATATATAGTTTGAGTTGTGATCAATACTGAGATATGTATACACTGGGTCGTGGATTGATTCAAGATAATATTTATCGATTTATTTCTGTACATCTAACTGTGGACAACTAGTTGTAGGTTACTAACGAGGACAGCTGACTTAATAAATTTAAAACATCAAAATATATTAAAAGTGTTGTAAATATATTTTGAACATACTTTGATATATATGTATATATTGTTATAGGTTCGTGAATCAACCAGTGGCTAAGTCTTACTTCCCGACGAAGTAAAAATCTGTGAAAGTGAGTTATAGTCCCACTTTTAAAATCTAATATTTTTGGGATGAGAATACATGCAGGTTTTATAAATGATTTACAAAGTAGACACAAGTACGTGAAACTACATTCTATGGTTGAATTATCGAAATCGAATATGCCCCTTTTTATTAAGTCTGGTAATCTAAGAATTAGGGAACAGACACCCTAATTGACGCGAATCCTAAAGATAGATCTATTGGGCCTAACAAACCCCATCCAAAGTACCGGATGCTTTAGTACTTCGAAATTTATATCATATCCGAAGGGTGTCCCGGAATGATGGGGATATTCTTATATATGCATCTTGTTAATGTTGGTTACCAGGTGTTCACCATATGAATGATTTTTATCTCTATGTATGGGATGTGTATTGAAATATGAAATCTTGTGGTCTATTATTATGATTTGATATATATAGGTTAAACCTATAACTCACCAACATTTTTGTTGACGTTTTAAGCATGTTTATTCTCAGGTGATTATTAAGAGCTTCCGCTGTCGCATACTTAAATAAGGATGAGATTTGGAGTCCATGCTTGTATGATATTGTGTAAAAACTGCATTCAAGAAACTTATTTTGTTGTAACATATTTGTATTGTAAACCATTATGTAATGGTCGTGTGTAAACAGGATATTTTAGATTATCATTATTTGATAATCTACGTAAAGCTTTTTAAAACCTTTATCTATGAAATAAAGGTTATGGTTTGTTTTAAAAATGAATGCAGTCTTTGAAAAACGTCTCATATAGAGGTCAAAACCTCGCAACGAAATCAATTAATATGGAACGTTTTTAATCAATAAGAACGGGACATTTCAACATCATCCTTACTAAACTCAGGATTTAAATTTTTTAATTCATTAGCCTTTCGTTTCTTTCCTAGTTCGAACTTGTCTTTCGTAATTTCTTGTATTTCTTCCTCGGGTTCACTTTCCTCCTCGGGTTCACTTTCCTCCTCGGGTTCACTTTCCGGGTTCTTTATTGTTGGTTCATCCGGAATTTGTGAGTCTTCCCCAAAGATATTATTTTCGTCATCGGATAGGTTAATGACTGAAACACCATCTGAAGATTCTGATTCGGAGTCGCTGAATGTGATAATAAGTTTTGAGCCCGACATCTATCACACAACAACTAACCCATTAGTACTACATAATATTTACATATAAATTTTAACCAACAATGATAAGCAATGGTTGTTAAATCAGATCCGGTCAAAGTCCAGACTTACTAATGTATCCTAACGACTTATCAGTTAGACACACTAATGCAAACCTGGTTCGCTAAGACCACCACTCTGATACCACATGTCATAACCCGTCCTTAACCATAAGAACGAGTTAGATAACGTATGATTTCATTGCGAGGTATTGACCTCTATATGCGACATTTTTAAAAGAACAACTGCATTTATTTTACATTACAAACCATAACTCTTATGTTAATACAAGCTTTAGACAATATAAATATGATTATCGTTTAGCGATAATCTTAGACTTACAAACTTTACATGTGATGATAACAATACGATTTCTAGCATATTTTACATTACAATTTCTCGGATATGCAGTTTTATTTTTGACACAAATATGCATACTCAAGATCTTGCTTAAATTCAACATGTTGCAGCGGAAGCTTTTAGTTATCACCTGAGAATAGACATGTTTAAAACGTCAACATAAAGTTGGTGAGATATAGGTTTAATGCCGGCAGCGATATAAATATAGACCACAAGATTTCATATGTAAACATTTTAATAAAAATATTCTAAGTGGTTGAGCACTTGGTAACCATACTTAACATTTAATCACGTCGCATATTCTCTTTATTATGAAATCTTACTACACCGTACCAAGTGTAGTCACGAAACGAAGTACTGTGCAACCGTTGAATACTGGTCGTCCAGTCCGGTTGGGGTTGTCAGGCCCGATAGATCTATCAACAGGATTCGCGTTTACAATACCGCTGTAAATAGTAGTTACCAAGCTACAGGGAAGTATGCCAGTGGTACAACTCAACGTAGAATATATTTTTCAGTTACTTGTGTCCATAACGTAAAACATAAAATACATGTATTCTCATCCCGAAATACTTAGAGTTTAAAAGTGGGACTATATACTCACTTATGCCTTGAAGATATATATATATTTTGACTTGGTCTCCGGTTGATATCACGAACCTATCCATATATAGTTTATCAATATATTTCCATTTTAAACAATCGTCACATATATATACTTATTATACTTTTAATAGTTTTAATAATTTCTTAGTCCGTAGTTAGCAGTCCGATGTTAGTAATTCAATTTTAATGGTTCATATTTAGGTGATTAATAAATAAAACCCCCATCGAAATAAATAAAACCCCATCGTATTTGTATTGGTCGGGATTAATCTTGACCCACGGTACCGGTGTTGTCAAATGACGTGTTGCGTACATAAAGTACCGGTGTTGTCAAATGACGTGTTGCGTACAATCATGGGATCTTATGATTAATCTTCTCGTATTGTTTACGGGTGGTCCTGAAATATATAAAATTAAATTATGAGTACATATATATAAAATATCATGTTATTTTAGAAAGATGTGATTCATTTAATTTTTCTCCAATTATTTTCGTGGCTAAACTAGTTTTGGATATCCGATCTTGTTTTGGTCATAGTTTCTTCGTTACAACTCCGTTTTCATTGGTTCAACTTGCCACTTCCTTGGATCGAGTTCTTCTTTAAGACTATGAACTGTAAATACCTTAGTTTGTATTCAAAATCACAGGTCATAGGTCAAACTTTGGTGAAACTTATGAAGTTAATCATTTTCCCTTATGTAAACAACATTAAATGATTATTTTTCTAAAAATACTTATACTTTGAGTTAAATCATGAAATTTTTATGTGTTATCATATTCATAGTAAATATCATTTTTCCAGAAAATAAACCTCCAATTCAAGGTTCAAAATAGTTTTTAATTATCCAACCCAAAACCGCCCCCGGTTGCACTCCGACGTCGTAAAAATAGTTTTTAAGGTGTTCTTTGAAAAACCAAGTTATACCATGTTAAATTAGCATATATTTATGATATATTACATGTCTTGAAGTATTTTAAAAGTTAAGTTAGAAGAATCTATTTAGTTTGCAAACAAGTTTGAAAACATTCAAACTATGTTCTTGTTGTTAAAATTTTATACCATAAAATAAGATAGCTATATATATATGAATCGAATAAGGTTATGAACAAAGTTACTACCTCAAGTTACTTGGACAAGATTGCTGTAAAAGAGGAGTAAAAACCTAGAACCAAAAGAGTGATGGAATTGGATGAAAGATTGGAAGTAAACTTGTGTTCTTGGAAGGATTCTTGAAGTGTTTTTGTAAGGGTTTTCTTATAATGATTAAGTGATGTTTTTGGAACTAGATCTTCATGGTTGTGAGCTGAGATGGTTAAGGGGTTTAAGGCTCATAAGTGTGTGTGTTTTTAGCTAGAGAATTGAAGTAAAAATGAATCAAAATGATGATCCCCCATGGCTCTTAAAAAACGTGAATGGGGGGGGACCAAGACAAGATTTTAGTTTGTAATTTTATGTATTTAGTCAAGCAATCATACAAAAGTAATTACCTTATACATAAGGCATGAACAAGGGCTGGTTGGTGGTGATTTGATGTGTATTTACCAATAGTAAATACGTATAGAAGCTAGGTATGATACGAGTACATATACTCTAGATATACGTATAGAAATCTTGTGAAAACGGAATGAGAATTCAAATATAGCTATCTTTTGTGAATATACTTATATGGTTTTATGTATTTAAGTCCTTAAAAAGTGATTAAATACATTATATATACGATATATGTATAAACATTATAGGTCATAAGTATTTATGTCAAATAACGTTACGTATGGTTATCGTTTTGAAAACTTAAGTTAGTAGTTTCAAAATATACTTATAACTTATTGTTATTAATACAAAATGAGATATTAAAACATCCATAAATCATGTTAAATATGTATATATACATATATATACACAAACGTATAATTATCATATATTATATAGTTCGTGATATCATCGGTCAAACTAGACGGTCAAACGTTGTGTAAAACTCTTTTCGAAAACATAAGTTTCAATAATTTGGATTGCTTATCATGTTGGTAAGGTTTAATTTATGTAAATATTAATCTTATAAGTATAGATTGATCGAAAAAGTCCGGGTCATTACAAAAATGCAGGTCTCCGATTTGTTGGAGTGAAGTGGGGGATAGACAGATTACGGGTCCGGAGATTATACAAGAAACTATCGAGAAGATCATCCAAATTCAACAACGGTTGAAAACCACCCAAAGTCGACAAAAGAGCTACGCTGACATTAAAAGAAAAGATATAGAATTTGAAATTGGATAGATGGTCATGCTTAAAGTTGCACCTTGGAAAGGCGTTGTTCGATTTGGTAAACGAGGGAAATTAAATCCAAGGTATATTGGACCATTCAAGATTATTGATCGTGTCGGACCAGTAGCTTACCGACTTGAGTTACCTCAACAACTCGTGGCTGTACATAACACTTTCCACCTCTCGAATTTGAAGAAATGTTTTGCTAAAGAAGATCTCACTATTCCATTAGATGAAATCTAAATCAACGAAAAACTTCAATTCATCGAAGAACCCGTCGAAATAATGGATCGTGAGGTTAAAAGACTTAAGAAAAACAAGATACCAATTGTTAAGGTTCGATGGAATGCTCGTAGAGGACCCGAGTTCACCTGGGAGTGTGAAGATCAGATGAAGAAGAAATACCCGCATCTATTTCCAGAAGATTCGTCAACACCTTCAACATCTTAAAATTTCGGGACGAAATTTATTTAACGGGTAGGTACTGTAGTGACCTGAACTTTTCCATGTTTATATATATTAATTGAGATTGATATTTACATGATTAAATGTTTCCAACATGTTAAGCAATCAAACTTGTTAAGACTTTATTAATTGAAATATGTTTCATATAGACAATTGACCACCCAAGTTGACCGGTGATTCACGAACGTTAAAACTTGTAAAAACTATATGATGACATATATATGGATATATATATAGTTAACATGATACTATGATAAGTAAACATATCATTAAGTATATTAATAATGAACTACATATGTAAAAACAAGACTACTAACTTAATGATTTTTAAACGAGACATATATGTAACGATTATCGTTGTAAAGACATTTAATGTATATATATCATATTAAAAGATATTCATACATGATAATATCATGATAATATAATAATTTAAAATCTCATTTGATATTATAAACATTGGGTTAACAACATTTAACAAGATCGTTAACCTAAAGGTTTCAAAACAACACTTACATGTAACGACTAACGATGACTTAACGACTCAGTTAAAATGTATATACATGTAGTGTTTTAATATGTATTTATACACTTTTGAAAGACTTCAATACACTTATCAAAATACTTCTACTTAACAAAAATGCTTACAATTACATCCTCGTTCAGTTTCATCAACAATTCTACTCGTATGCACCCGTATTCGTACTCGTACAATACACAGCTTTTAGATGTATGTACTATTGATATATACACTCCAATGATCAGCTCTTAGCAGCCCATGTGAGTCACCTAACACATGTGGGAACCATCATTTGGCAACTAGCATGAAATATCTCATAAAATTACAAAAATATGAGTAATCATTCATGACTTATTTACATGAAAACAAAATTACATATCCTTTATATCTAATCCATACACCAACGACCAAAAACACCTACAAACACTTTCATTCTTCAATTTTCTTCATCTAATTGATCTCTCTCAAGTTCTATCTTCAAGTTCTAAGTGTTCTTCATAAACTCTACAAGTTCTAGTTACATAAAATCAAGAATACTTTCAAGTTTGCTAGCTCACTTCCAATCTTGTAAGGTGATCATACAACCTCAAGAAATCTTTGTTTCTTACAGTAGGTTATTATTCTAATACAAGGTAATAATCATATTCAAACTTTGGTTCAATTTCTATAACTATAACAATCTTATTTCAAGTGATGATCTTACTTGAACTTGTTTTCGTGTCATGATTCTGCTTCAAGAACTTCAAGCCATCCAAGGATCCGTTGAAGCTAGATCCATTTTTCTCTTTTCCAGTAGGTTTATCCAAGGAACTTAAGGTAGTAATGATGTTCATAACATCATTCGATTCATATATATAAAGCTATTTTATTCGAAGGTTTAAACTTGTAATCACTAGAACATAGTTTAGTTAATTCTAAACTTGTTCGCAAACAAAAGTTAATCCTTCTAAATTGACTTTTAAAATCAACTAAACACATGTTCTATATCTATATGATATGCTAACTTAATGATTTAAAACCTGGAAACACAAAAAACACCGTAAAACCGGATTTACGCCGTCGTAGTAACACCGCAGGCTGTTTTGGGTTAGTTAATTAAAAACTATGATAAACTTTGATTTAAAAGTTTTTATTTTGAGAAAATGATTTTTATTATGAACATGAAACTATATCCAAAAATTATGGTTAAACTCAAAGTGGAAGTATGTTTTCTAAAATGGTCATCTAGACGTCGTTTTTTCGACTGAAATGACTACCTTTACAAAAACGACTTGTAACTTATTTTTCCGACTATAAACCTATACTTTTTCTGTTTAGATTCAGAAAATAGAGTTCAATATTAAACCATAGCAATTTGATTCACTCAAAATGGATTTAAAATGAAGAAGTTATGGGTAAAACAAGATTGGATAATTTTTCTCATTTTAGCTACGTGAAAATTGGTAACAAATCTATTCCAACCATAACTTAATCAACTTGTATTGTATATTATGTAATCTTGAGATACCATAGACACGTATACAATGTTTTGACCTATCATGTCGACACATCTATATATATTTCGGAACAACCATAGACACTCTATATGTGAATGTTGGAGTTAGCTATACAGGGTTGAGGTTGATTCCAAAATATATATAGTTTGAGTTGTGATCAATACTAAGATACGTATATACTGGGTCGTGGATTGATTCAAGATAATATTTATCGATTTATTTCTGTACATCTAACTGTGGACAACTAGTTGTAGGTTACTAACGAGGACAGCTGACTTAATAAACTTAAAACATCAAAATATATTAAAAGTGTTGTAAATATATTTTGAACATACTTTGATATATATGTATATATTGTTATAGGTTCGTGAATCAACCAGTGGCCAAGTCTTACTTCCCGATGAAGTAAAAATCTGTGAAAGTGAGTTATAGTCCCACTTTTAAAATCTAATATTTTTGGGATGAGAATACATGCAGGTTTTATAAATGATTTACAAAATAGACACAAGTATGTGAAACTACATTCTATGGTTGAATTATCAAAATCGAATATGCCCCTTTTTATTAAGTCTGGTAATCTAAGAATTAGGGAACAGACACCCTAATTGACGCGAATCCTAAAGATAGATCTATTGGGCCTAACAAACCCCATCCAAAGTACCGGATGCTTTAGTACTTCGAAATTTATATCATATCCGAAGGTTGTCCCGGAATGATGGGGATATTCTTATATATGCATCTTGTTAATGTCGGTTACCAGGTGTTCACCATATGAATGATTTTTATCTCTATGTATGGGATGTGTATTGAAATATGAAATCTTGTGGTCTATTATTATGATTTGATATATATAGGTTAAACCTATAACTCACCAACATTTTTGTTGACGTTTTAAGCATGTTTATTCTCAGGTGATTATTAAGAGCTTCCGCTGTCGCATACTTAAATAAGGACGAGATTTGGAGTCCATGCTTGTATGATATTGTGTAAAAACTGCATTCAAGAAACTTATTTTGTTGTAACATATTTGTATTGTAAACCATTATGTAATGGTCGTGTGTAAACAGAATATTTTAGATTATCATTATTTGATAATCTACGTAAAGATTTTTAAACCTTTATTGATGAAATAAAGGTTATGGTTTGTTTTAAAATGAATGCAGTCTTTGAAAAACGTCTCATATAGAGGTCAAAACCTCGCAACGAAATCAATTAATATGGAACGTTTTTAATTAATAAGAACGGGACATTTCACTTTTGTTGCCGCCCGTTTTATCCTCAGCCTTAGGTGCCGGAACTACGATTTCGTCAACCGTTTCGATCAATTGGCGGGCCATGTTTAAGGCTTGTTGTAGGTTAGCGGGTTTGGATGACATCACTCCTTGTTTGATGCTCTTTGGAAGACCATCCATATAGAGTTCAACCCTTTGAGATTCAGGGTTCACGAGGTTGGGACACATCAAGGATAGCTCGGCGAATCGTTAATTGTAGGCCTTGAGATCGTTTCCGACCGCCTTTAAAGTTCTTAGCTCTTGTTCGAGCTTTTGGGTTTCTTCACTAGGGAAAAATTCGACGATCAACCTTTCCCTTAAATCGGCCCAAGAGAGGGCGTGAGCTTCATCGGTACCCACCGATTGTACATACGTGTTCCACCACGTGAGGGCGATACCGGCAAAGGTGTGGGTGGAATATTTGACTTTGTCTTGATCCCGAAAACCACTTATGCTAAAAACGGCTTCCGTTTGTTCGAACCATCGAGTGAGTACAACCGGTCCCCCGGTTCCATCAAAAGTGTGAGGTTTACACCCCATGAAGGCTTTGTAGGAGCACCCTTCGATTGAGTTACCGGCCACTTGGTTGTTGTTGTTGTTATTATCATTGTTGTTATTGTTGTTGATGGAGTGACCAGCCATGGCCGCCTCTATGGCGGTGGCTACCATTCGTTGTAGAGCTTGTTCGGGTGTCTCACGGCGTGGTCCACGGCGAGGAGCCATTGTTCCTTCAAAACACAAGAATATCGTTGATTATTATTCTTAATAATACTAACCACGATATGGAATATGGATAGAGAAAAATTTTCCTTGACTCGCCTTAAATTCTTTATGTCATAATGTCGGAATGTTCATATGAGTCACCGTAATATAATCCCGGAAATTATATTACCCTAATTCATATGTGCATTCGACACTATTTCATATAGTCAGGGGGAGCGTCAATTAAATCAAGTAACGTGAGATTAAGATTGAATAAGAATTAGATATGATAGAAGAGTTCGAGTATAATGCACAAGTAGTCAAGTAATTCCTACTTCAAGTCTATATGCCGGTTGTAGTCTAGACTCACCAATGTACCCTATGACTCGGGGTCGACACCAATGAACTCTAAATCCCTACAACCAACGCTCTGATACCATCTGTAGCGACCCGACCAAATCATGTTTGACGGCGCCGACTACTTAGGTCCCGTTACGTGGTCATAAGTCTTTAACATGACGTTTGACCAAAATATGTCGCATTCATTTCATAAGTAAAAGGATGTTTCAAGTTTACAAAAGTAGTTCAAAGACTAGTTACATTACAAAGTTTAACGTACGAATGAAACCTATGCGACACAATTTAAAAGTTATCAAAAGACGCTCCAACTATGCATGTATACTCGACATCCAAGCAAGTATCAAAAAAGAGTACGGAAGCATGTATCAAGTAGCGTTCAAGGACCTGAGAAAACATATAGAAAACTATCAACGAAAACGTTGGTGAAATCATAGGTGTTTTAGTAAACGTTGCATTTGAACCACAAGATTTAATATAATATGATTATCAAAATCATTTGCATTCCAAAGTTGTTATTTGTTTTGCGGGCACCCAATTATCAAACTTAACTGTTTTGCACCATTTGCGTAGTATTAGAACATACACTAGATCCGAAAATATATTTCATCCGCTAACGGTAGCGAACCGTCCGAATGAGGCTCGTCAAGCCCATGTGATCACATAATATAAGTTCACGTTTACACCCTGCAAGTGTAACTAATGATAATTGAATTGAGGATTTTTGTTCAAACCCGTACGTGGAATGTTCGTTTTCATAATTGTGTTCAAAGTGTAAAAGCATGATACGTATATGTTTCTCATCCCATAGTTTAAAGCATAAAAGTTGTTTGAAAGATGGGACTATGATCTCACCTTGAGTGCACGTATGAAAAGTACTTCACAAAGTAACGTGTGCAAAGGACAATGCTAGTCTTGACCTAAACAAATAGGTCGTATCAATAATGGTAAACACGATAGGTCAAAGATGTTCAATTAGTCCTATGGCTCGTTACGACTCGATTATGTAGCATGTGAATCACATTATCAAGTTTCATGCAAGATACAAGTATAGAATCACGTTAGAAAGATTGCATAATCATTTGGTTAAGTTTGACAAAAAGTCAAACTTTAGTCGGGTCAAAGTCAACGAAAAAGTCAACACGTTCGGGTCGGGTCCCAAACTATTTTTCTGTGCTAGTTATTCATAGATAAGCATATTAGAACAAGTTTCATGTGAATCGGAGGTCCATAACATGCCACACATTTTTCGTATTTGACAAGAAGGTCAGAATCAAACTACGCCTATTGTCGCGCCGCGACAAAGGCTAGCCGCACCGCGGCGAATAGCGGGTGCTGGTACCTGGTCAGTCTCAATTGTCTAAGTCCCAAATCAACATTCAAACTAACACAAAACACAAACTGTAAACATTTAGAACTCGTATCTTATATCGTTGGAAAGGTAATTTGACAAGGAACACGACTAAGCATATTTCAACAACCAAAAACATCATTTGTAATAATCGACCTTCCAAAATAAATGATCAATTAATGTTCATCATAAATGCTCAAGTTCATAAATGCACAAAATAGGATTCGGGATTTAAATGCATACATATGACACACCATTTCATAGGTAATCAAGCATACAATCTAACTAACCATTTACCAACAACAATTCATGCATTCAATTCCTCAAAAATGCATTTCAAGTTCATCAAACCCTAACCCAAATTCACCAAAACCACTAATCAAGTTCATGAACTTTTCTAAAGCAACCTACACATCAAATTGAAGCTAGTGACACTAGGAACACATTTAATACTTGCACTTTAACATATCAACAACATTTAAGCAACCAAATCATCAATCAAACATACCAAACTTTCAAGTTCATGCTAGTTATCAAAAATAACAAGATCGAACATATAAATCATATATTCATGTTAGACTTGAGCCATAGACACTAATTAACAACTTTATAAGTTAAAAACATCAAGAACACAAAATCTAGTGATTTTAGAAGGTTACCCAAATGTAATGAAATCGGTATGGAATCGAGGAGGAAGTTGCAAGAATTCCAAATATGTAATTTATTTTGATTGAAGCTTGCTTGAAAGAATTTAGATGATGATTTCTTAGATTGGAGATTAAGAGAAAGTTTGAAAGTATTTAATGAAAATGGAAATGAAATGAAAAAGAAAAATGGGGAGGTGGGGTTGACTAGTCAAAAGCTAGTCACCTCTTTGGCACTTTGGCGAAACTAGTCCCTCGAGTTCGGTTGCGGGTGCGTGAATTACCTAAACGAGATATTTTAAAACGCGTATTAACGGGAGATGTTATAAACATATAACGGAATTTAAATAGTTAAACGGAAAAGTAAACGGAAAAAGGCGGGATGTTACAGTTACTATGACATTATTAACAATAATACTAATAATTATCTTAATGATAATATAATAATAATAATAATAATAATAATAATAATAATAACAATAACAATAACAATTATCAATATATATAACAGCCGGCAGCAATGAACAGTACCGCTACAGTAAAATCGCTACAGTACTTTTTTTTTTAAACAAACTTCGTTTAGTAGCAAACCCACTACAGTAAAATCGCTACAGTACTTTTTTTTTTTTAACTTCGTTTAGTAGCAAATTTTCTGGCCCAACGAAGTGGGCCAACGGCCACTTCCTAGTTTTTTAAATAATGATATATATATTAATAATGATAATAATAATAATAATAATACTAATAATAATAATAATTATAATAATTGGATAATAATAATAATTATAATATTAATTATAACTTTAACGATAATAACGATAGTAATAATAATGAAAATAACAATTTTTAATGATAAATCTCTTTTATTGATAAAGATAATAATAATGATAATAATAAGATAAAACTAGAACGACGATAATAACGATGATAATAATAATCATTTTTAATAATAATACAAAAATTCGATTGAATATAACTTCAAATCTGTTCATCGAAATCATTCGAGTTCTAAATGAAAAGTTCTTAATTTTTCACTAGCTTTCCAACGACATGCATATCTTATACCTTATCTCAACTGCATACGTAACTAATTCAGGATTCAACATATCCTATCTAATGACAATATCAAAAGTACAAACATGCATAATCCTATATACTCGAGCACTAGTCAGGGATACACTATTAGTATGTAAAAGTTAAATTATAAGTACTCACGTATCAATATTGAGATTCAATATTGCAGGAAAGGTACGTAGACGCAACGGAGACGATAAACACTAGATTGACCTCACGAGCATACCCATGAACCATACCAATCACCTCCATAGCTATAACCCATAATTTCCTTAATCTTATCCCACTCGTAAAACCAGTTTTGAAAACTCATTTTGGATCACTCGAGCAGCACTCCGTCGTAGTATTTTATGTATAATACTAATAATAATACTACTAATAATAACACTAATACTCATAATAATATTTTTGGATTTATAATAATAATTAATAAAAATAAATAAATTACATACGGAGTAATATGAAAGATGAGAGAAAGAGTGTGCACACTGAAACAATTCGTCGAACTTTAAACACTTGTGCCACCAAACCTAGCCATGCGATCGCATGGATTTGGTGTGGCTACACCATGCGATCTCATGGAGCCATCTTACAGCTCATATCCACTAGTTAAGGGCTGCTGACACATTTAATTAGTATTATAATTAATTAATTAATCTATATAATTATTTATATAATATATTATATTTACGAGCATGGTAAAAATATAATTTTTATTCCAATGTCTCGTACGTTGTCACTCGACTCATGTTCCTCTTTCGGTTTTTTAAACTCATTCTCGTACGCTTAGAAAAATAGCCTTTTACGTTACGCGACGTGTACCCTTATCAAAATATAATCTCAAATCATTAGTAAACAATATTACACGAAGTGTAACTTATGAATTTGAGTGTTGTGGTCATTTGCTTCTATAAATTAGTGACTCGTTTGTTTATTAAAATACGTTTAATAATATCGAAATGTTTTAAATTAATTATTAACGCGTTTGTAAAATATATATATTCTTACTTAAAAATATAATTGTGTATATCTTATATATAATTAAAATATCTATCTAATTATTTTTCAAAGTTCAGAACGTTTAAGTAATAGAAAATATCATGTCGTATCACGTTTTACGTTTTTGAAACTATATATATATATATATATATATATGTAATTTATATTACAAGCTTTAATTAGTTCCTTAAAACTTATGAACAATTTACCTTATAAAACGTTTTACTAATAAAGTTCTTTAAAAATTGTTTTTGTACGTTTGAAACAATATTAAATAAATATGAAAACTTTGTTTTTCAAAACTAAGTATACTTAAGAATCATTTTACTAAAAAGGTTATATTAGTAGAAATTGTTATATCGTAAAACATTTTAGAGAAGTAAGATTGAATATACTTTTCATAGGTTTCATTGTTTTTAACGTTTGTTGGTGCAACGTGATATAACGTCTAAAGGTTAGATAAACATATAAAAATCATTTTAATGTAAAACGTTAATTTACTTAACTTGTCGATATCAATCTTCTAAGTTATCTATATTCTACAATTTTACTTCCACGTTAATTAATATACAAGTTTAATAGTTTATCTTATCAAAAGTCACGAGACATTTATTGTAAATCATAAATTTAAAATCAAACGGGTATCTCCACTAATCCTTGTCTAGTTCCCGTTAATTGACACTTTTGTTCCTTCTAATAAATCACTTTACCAATTATTCTGAATACCGTTAAAAAGAATAGATTTCTGAAATCATAGTAGACCTCTTAACAGAGACTCGTAATTATAATTCAATGTATCTAATAATTCAATCATTTGATATCATCTTTTAATTCCATTGATAACTATTTGAATATATTAAGAAACAAATACGTTTATGTAAAGTATTATACGTCTAATACTTTGCTAATATTTTCAAGTTATAATATATACACATATACATATATAATCATATTCGTTCCTATAATGGTTCGTGAATCTTTGAAATTTGGTCGAGGTTAAATGAGTGTATGAACACAGTTTAAAACTCTTAAGATTCAACTTACAAACTTTGCTTATCGTGTCAGGAATATATAAAGATTAAAGTTTAAATTTGGTCAGAAATTTCTGGGTTGTCACAGTACCTACCCGTTAAAGAAATTTCGTCCCAAAATTTGATTGGGATGGTCATGGCTGACAATAAGTATGTTTTCATGACGCATATAAGCTGAAGATTGGGGTTTTATCATCATTGAGTAATATGGATAAAATCATTTGATTTTGTAAAGAGTACGAGTGAAGTTATTACCAAAAGAGTGAAATGAGTTGGTATAGATTCGTCATATCTTTTGACGTAGATAGGGTGGATTTCCAAGTTCAATAGATTTGGAGAAAATCTTCGTAATAGGATTTGATTAAGGAAATTTAGGATCCGCTTTAAACGCGATCATCCATTTTGATTTGCTCTGTCGGAGATTTTCCTATAAATCCACCTCCTTCGTTTCCTTATAACTCACACCTTCTATTCTTTCCCCCTCAACTCATATTTTAAAGTATTCATCAATATGCTCCATCCAGTTCTGATTCTCGATATACTTCTAACTTTCATATAGGTCATTCTTCTTTTTTATCTATCGCCGGAAGAATCTATTTACTTCTACTATACTCTTGGGTTTATAGTGTTTCTAGTTCTCTCGTGTCTTTATATTGCTATATGCATCGACATATACGGTTTATAATTTCTGGATGGTTGTTGGGTTTTATATCTTTCCTTATACTTCGATGTCCATGCTTCTATCTTCTATAATCATTGTCATCCCCAGTTAATGCTTTCTTTTATTTGCTGCGATTTATACCCCAATTTCTATTTCGGAGTTTTGTCCTTTCGTTTCTTCTTCTTACGATTAAGCACTGTGTAGTGACCCGAACTTTTCCATGTTTATATATATTAAATGAAATGGTTATTTACATGATTAAGTGTTTCCAACATGTTAAGCAATCAAACTTGTTAAGACTTGATTAAGTGAAATAGATTTCATATAGACAATTGACCACCCAAGTTGACCGGTGATTCACGAACAATAAAACTTGTAAAAACTATATGATGACATATATATGGATATATATATATATAGTTAACATGATATTATGATAAGTAAGTATCTCATTAGGTATTTTAATAATGAGTTATATACATAAGAATGAGACTATTGAATTAAGAAACTCGAAAACGATATATATAATGATTATCGTTATAACAACGTCTTACTAAATACATATGAATCATTTTAAGATATGATACACTATGTTTAATCATGATAAATGATAAGTAATCATGTCATTAAGTGTATTAACAATGAACTACATATGTAAAAACAAGACTACTAACTTAAAGATTTCGAAACGAGACATATATGTAACGATTATAGTTGTAACGACATTTAATGTATATATATCATATTAAGATATATTAATACATCATGATATCATGATAATGTAATAATTTAACATCTCATTTGATATAATAAACAATGGGTTAACAACATTTAACAAGATCGTTAACCTAAAGGTTTCAAAACAACACTTACATGTAACGACTAACGATGACTTAACGACTCAGTTAAAATGTATATACATGTATTGTTTTAATATGTATTCATACACTTTTTAAAGACTACAAGACACTTATCAAATTAATTCTATTTAACAAAAATGCTTACAATTACATCCTCATTCATTTTCATCAACAATTCTACTCGTATGCACTCGTATTTGTACTCGTACAATACATAGCTTCTAAATGTATTTACTATTATTATATACACTCTAATGATCAGCTCTTAGCAGCCCATGTGAGTCACCTAACCATGTGGGAACCATAATTTAACATCTATCATGAAATATCTCATAAGATTACAAACTAATGGAACCTTTATGAACACCCCATTTCACGTGAAGGATAGCACACACAAACACTTTCATTTTCAATTTTTCTTGAATCAAACTCATCTCTCTCAAGTGTTCTTCCTTTGTTCTAAGTGTTCTTCATCATCTTCAACAAAATCTAGCTCAATCTAGTTCATAAATCCATACATAAACCAAGTTATAAAACAACTACTCAAGAACACACCAACAACACTTCCAAGTTTACTAGCTTACTTTCAATCTTGCAAATCCACTTTGAGTGATCATCCAACTTCAAGAAATCTTTCTTATTTACAGTAAGATATCTTTCTAATACAAGGTAATACTCATATTTAAACTTTGATTTAATTTCTATAACTTTAACAACCTTATTTCGAGTGGAAATCTTACTTGAATTTGTTTTCGTGTCATGATTATGCTTCAAGAACTTTCAAGCCATCCAAGGATCCTTTTGTAGTGACCTGAAATTTTCCATGTTTATATATATTAAATGAAATTGATATTTATATGATTAAGTGTTTCCAACATGTTATGCAATCAAACTTGTTAAGACTTGATTAATTGAAATAGGTTTTATATAGACAATTGACCACCCAAGTTGACCGGTGATTCACGAACGTTAAAACTTGTAAAAACTATATGATGTCATATATATGGATATATATATATATATATATATATATATATATATATATATATATATAGTTAAAATGGTATTATGATAAGTAAATATATCATTAAGTATATTAACAATGAACTACATATGTAAAAACAGGACTACTAACTTAATGATTTCGAAACGAGACATATATGTAACGATTATCGTTGTAACGACATTTAATTGTATATATATATCATATTAAGATATATTAATATATCATAATATCATGATAATGTAATAATTTAATATCTCATTTGATATAATAAACAATGAGTTAACAACACTTAACAGGATCGTTAACCTAAAGGCTTGAAAACAACATTTACATGTAACGACTAACGATGACTTAATGACTCAGTTAAAATGTATATACATGTAGTGTTTTAAAATGTATTTATACACTTTTGAAAGACTTCAAGACACTTATCAAAATACTTCTACTTAACAAAAATGCTTACAATTACATCCTCGTTCAGTTTCATCAACAATTCTACTCGTATGCACCCGTATTCGTACTCATACAATACACAGCTTTTAGATGTATGTACTATTGGTATATACACTCCAATTATCAGCTCTTAGAAGCCCATGTGAGTCACCTAACACATTTGGAAACCATCATTTGGCAACTAGCATGAAATATCTCATAAAATTACAAAAATATTAGTAATCATTCATGACTTATTTACATGTAAATAAAATTACACATCCTTTATATCTAATCCATATACCAACGACCAAAAACACCTACAAACACTTTCATTCATCAATTTTCTTCATCAAATTGATCTCTCTCAAGTTCTATCTTCAAGTTCTAAGTGTTCTTCATAAATTCTATAAGTTCTAGTTTCATAAAATCAAGAATACTTCCAAGTTTGCTAGCTTACTTCCAATCTTGTAAAGTGATCATCCAACCTCAAATTTTTTTTCTTATTTACAGTAAGATATCTTTCTAATATAAGGTAATACTCATATTCAAACTTTGATTCAATTTCTATAACTATAACAATCTTATTTCGAGTGGAAATCTTACTTGAACTTGTTTTCGTGTCATGATTCTGCTTCAAGAACTTTCAAGCCATCCAAGGATCCTTTGAAGCTAGATCCATTTTTTTCTTTTCCAGTAGGTTTATCCAAAAAACTTGAGGTAGTAATGATGTTCATAACATCATTCGATTCATACATATAAAGCTATCTTATTCGAAGGTTTAAACTTGTAATCACTAGAACATAGTTTAGTTAATTCTAAACTTGTTCGCAAACAGAAGTTAATCCTTCTAACTTGACTTTTAAAATCAACTAAACACATGTTCTATATCTATATTATATGCTAACTTAATGATTTAAAGCCTGAAAACACGAAAAACACCGTAAAACTGGATATACGCCGTCGTAGTAACACCGCGGGCTGTTTTGGATTAGTTAATTAAAAACTATGATAAACTTTGATTTAAAAGTTGTTCTTATGGGAAAATGATTTTTCTTATGAACATGAAACTATATCCAAAAATCATGATTAAACTCAAAGTGGAAGTATGTTTTCCAAAATGGTCATCTAGACGTCGTTCTTTCGACTGAAATGACTACCTTTACAAAAATGACTTGTAACCTGTATTTCTGACTATAAACTTATAATTTTTCTGTATATATTCATAAACTTAAGTTCAATATGAAACCATAGCAATTGGATTCACTCAAAACGGATTTAAAACGAAGAAGTTATGGGTAAAACAAGATTGGATATTTTTACTTGTTGTAGCTACGTGAAAATTGGTAACAAATCTATACAAATCATATCCTAGCTAACTTATATTTTATTATACATGTATTCTAATATATTATGTAATCTTGGGATGCCATAGATACGTATGTAAATGTTTTAACATATCATATCGACCCATCTATATATATTATTTGGAACAACTATAGACACTCTATATGCAGTAATGTTGGAGTTAGCTATACAGGGTTGAGGTTGATTCCAAAAATATATATACTTTGAATTGTGATCTAGCCCGAGACGTGTATACACTGAGTCGTTGATTGGGTCAAGATAATATATATCAATTTATTTCTGTACATCTAACTATGGACAACTAGTTGTAGGTTACTAACGAAGACAGCTGACTGAAAATATTTAAAACAATAAAACGTATTAAAAATATTGTAAATATATTTTGAACATACTTTGATATATATGTACATATTTGTTATAGGTTCGTGAATCGACCAGTGGCAAAGTCTTACTTCCTGACGAAGTAAAAATCTGTGAAAGTGATTTATAGTCTCATTTTTAAAATCTAATATTTTTGGGATGAGAATACATGCAGTTTTATAAATGTTTTACAAAATAGACACAAGTATGCGAAACTACATTCTGTGGTTGGACTATTAAACCGAATATCGCCCTTCAAGTCTGGTAGCCTAAGAATTAGGGAAATGGCCCCTAATTGACGCGAATCCTAAAGATAGATCTATTGGGCTTAACAACCCCCATTCAGGTTATGGATGGTTTAGTACTTCGAGATTATTATACAGACGAGAGGTTCTGTTTTGGGGATATTCTATGCATTTAGTTAATGTCGGTTACCAGGTGTTCAACATATGAATGATTTTTATCTCTATGCAGTTTGCAAAATGCCTGATAAGAGATGTGTTATAAAAATGAAATCTTGTGGTCTATTATTATGATTTAATAATATGTAGGTTAAACCTATAACTCACCAATAATTTTGTTGACGCTTTAAGCATGTTTATTCTCAGGTGATTATTAAGAGCTTCTGATGTTGCATACTAAATTAAGGACAAGATTTGGAGTCAATGCTTGTATAATATTGTTTAAACACTGCATTCGAAGACTTATGTTGATGTGTAATATTATTGTAAACCATTATGTAATGGTCGTGTGAAAAATGCTATATTTTAGATTATCATTATTTGATAATCATCATAATATTTTAAAGGTTATGGTTTGCTTTAAAATCGAATGCAGTCTTGGAAAAACGTCTCATATAGAGGTCAAAACCTCGCGACGAAATCAATTAATATGGAACGTTTATAATGAATATGAACGGGACATTTCAGTTGGTATCAGAGCGTTGGTCTTAGAGAACCAGAAAAATTGCATTATATGTCTTATCGAGTTTGTTAGGATGCATTAGTAAGTCTGGACTTCGACCGTGTTTTCTTTAAAAATGATTGCTTAACATTTTTGTTGGAAACTATATATTATTAACATGTAAATATTATGTGATATATTAATCTCTTAACGTGTTTGATATTGTGTGATAGATGTCTACCTCTAGTACGAATCCCATTGACTCACCTAATAATAATGAAGAGTCGAATATATATTGGGAAGATTCACAAATTCCCGAAGAACCGGAAGAAGAAGAACCGGAAGAAGAAGAACCGGAAGAAGAGGAACCAGAAGAACAGGAACTGGAAGAAGAAGAGGTTCCAGAGGGGGAAGTATTAGGAACCACAGAAAAACGGTCAAATAAAAGAAAATCCTTAACCAATGGACCAAAGTTAATAATGGTCAATGGTGTTTCCGCTAAGGAAGCAAAATATTGGGAAGATTACCAATTCTCCGATGAATTGGATCCCGATGAGGATTCCGATGATGTTATAGAAATTACCTCGACCTAATTTAATAAAGCGAAAGAAAATAATAAGGGAAAAGGTATAAAAATAGAAAAACTCGATTCCAACCCCGATGAACTTTATATGTATCGGCAACATCCGTATTTCCTAAAATGTAACAATGACCCGGGAACCTCTAAAACACCAGGTTTTTCTAAACCATTGTCGAAAATGACAGCTCGTATTAGGGGAGCATCATATATCCCTAGGAAATTAGCAAAACGAACCAAGTCCGAAGAAGAAGAAACCAGTGAGTCGCATTAAAGAGTTGTAATCATGTTGTGTAATATATGTAATATAGTGTGCTTGTACTTTTATGCTCTATGTAAAAATTGCTTGTATTGTTTGTTAATTATCTTTTACGAATCTAATCCTTGTTTATTTTACAGTATAAAAATAAAATGGACGTTAAGGGTAGACAACCGAATATTTTAGAAGACCTACCAGAGGATATGATTGAGGAAATCTTGTCTAGAGTCGGTCAGAATTCATCAGCACATTTAGTTATGGCGAAATTAACTTGTCAAACATTTGAAAGACTTTCCAGAAATGCCTTAGTTTATAAAAGGCTTTCCTTTGATAGGTGGGGTATATCACATTGGGGAGACCGTAAGTTACGCCGTGTTTTCTTTAAAGCGTTAAATGCGGGGAACCCAAATGCAATTTTACGCTACGGGTTAAGAACCTATTTTGACTCAACATATCCCAACTAAGGATTTCGTGAGTTAGAAAGAGCTTCTAACATGCAACATAAAGAAGCATGTTATGCTTACGGGTTAATAATGTTCGCTTCTCATCAAATTGAGAAAAAGAACATTGGGTTGCAACTTTTAAATAAAGAATTCCCACAAGTGATGGACTCGGTAGTTGAGATGAGAAACAAGGTTTTTAGATTATTACGGTGCTGTTGGACATTACAAAACCCTCGTCCTTTTGACAACATTACAACATGCTGTCTTGTCAACGGTCACAAAGGTTCTGTTTCACAAGACCAAGGATGGGAAGTAGTCATAGTAAAACCAGAATGCATGACTTGTTTATGGACGTATGAATTACGTTTCTTTATTGCCTTTGTTGAACGACTTGCGTATTAACTAGAATTGTCTTCGCAACTGTTTTGTATCAGAGTTTTTATGTGCTATATTTCATGCTATATGTAAAATAGCGGTATTGTAAGTTTGAAAAATATTGTATAAAAGTTTGAATGTGAAATATTATTATAATCAGTTTTCATATAGAATTGTAGTAGTTGAATTGTATGTTAGCTACTAAGTATGAACTTAATGGGTAGGTATTACCCGAATTAAAACTTATAAAACGCTAATATGAAGAAAAAGCTTTTATAAATGAGTTCATATTATGCTATGGAATACTATTGACTACTCTTAATATTCTATAGGATTAACTTAATTCTTTTGGCTATTTTTGAAGGAAATGGCACCGACTATTCGTCAAAACTTGAACATGAGTGAGGAAGACTTCCGTGCTTTCCTTGCAGCAAATATAGCTGCAGTACAGGCTGCAATGCAAAACAACAATAACTCAGGGTCTAGCAGTGGAGTTAACTCCACAGGAAACTGTGTAGGATGCTCCTACAAGGCTTTCACTGCCTGTAAATCTCTGGAATTCGATGGAACTGAAGGACCAGTCGGACTGAAACGATGGACCCAAAAGGTCAAACCTGTGTTTGCTATAAGCAAATGTGCTGAGGAAGATAAGGTAAAGTACGCCACACATACCTTCACAGGTACTGCGTTAACATGGTGGAATACCTATCTCGAACAAGTGGGACAAGATGCTGCTTACGCACTACCGTGTTCAGCATTCAAACACTTAATGAACGAGCAGTACCATCCCAAAAACGAGGTCAATAAGCTCAAGGTAGAGCTTAGAGGGTTACGAACACAAGGGTTTGATATTACCACGTACGAACGACGATTCACAGAGTTGTGCCTATTGTGTTCGGGAGCGTTCGAAGATGAAGAAGTGAAAATCAACGCATTTGTAAAAGGGTTACCGGAAAGGATCCAAGAGGATATAAGTTCACACGAGCCCGCCTCCATACAAAAGGCAAGTCGAATGGCTCATAAACTTATAAATCAAATTGAGGAAAGGATTAAAGAATACGCGACCGAAGAAGCCAATATGAAACAAGTCAAGAGGAAATGGGAAGAAACCAGTGACAAGGGTCACAATTTCAATAATCAACCCAACAATCATAACTACAATCGCACCAATTTTTGCAACAACAAATGCAACAACAACAACCACCCCAGCAATAACTACAACAACCATTTCAACAACAATAACAACCATAACAACAACAATCCCAACAATAACAACAAGAGTGTAGCGACCCCGACAAATCGTCAAGTGACGGCGTCAGCTACGTGGGTCCCATTACCTGATTATAAGTCTTTAAGATAACGTTTGACCAAAATATGTCGCCTTCATTTCAAAATAAAGATTGTTTCAAAGTTTACAAGAATTGTTCAACCAAAAGTTAAGTTACAACGTTATAGATACGATTGAAATCTAGGCGACACGGTTTAAAGTAAAGTCAAAAGACGCTCCATGAAATGCATGTATACTCGACATCGGATGCAAGTATCAAATAGTAAGCGGAAGCATGTTTCACATATCGTGCAAGACCTGAGAAAAACATAGAAATCTGTCAACGAAAACGTTGGTGAAATCATAGGTTTAGTAAGTATTAAACGTTGTTTTTGAACTACAAGATTTTGTATTTCCATAACGTAGATTATCCAAATCATTTGCATTCCAAAAGTGTTGTTATACGCGAGCACTCAATTATCAAAACTTAACCAACGTTACCCCATCACACAGTGCTAGAACCCGCACTAAAACACAAAAATATATTTCATCCGCATAACGGTAGCGAACCGTCCGAATGAGGGTTTGTTAAACCCGTATGGCCACACAATATAAGTTCTCGCTTACACCCTGCAAGTGTAACTAATGATAATCGAATTGAGGCATTTTTGTTCTAACTCGCACGTGGAATGTTTGTTTTCACACTTGTGTTCAAAACATAAAAGTAAGTAGTACGAGATGTAACAAAGTATATGTTTTCTCAGCCCACGATTTAAAAGTATAAAAGTTGTTGAAAAGGTGGGACTATGATCTCACCTCGAGTGCACGAGTATAAAGGTACTTCAACAAGTAAACGTGTGCATGAAAGTTGCTTAGCCTTGACCTAAACAAGTAAGTTATATCAATTAACCGGTTACGACACAAGGTCGGGTGAAATGTGTTCAATTAGTCCTATGGCTCAATACGACTCGATTAAATATAGCATGTGAATCACGTTGTCAAGTTTCATACAAGAAACAAGTATAAAAGCATGTTAGAATGATTGTATAAAAGTTTGGTTAAGTTTGACTAAAAGTCAAACTTGGTCAAAGTCAACAAAAAAGTCAACGCGTTCGGGTCGGGTCCCGAACTATTTTTCTATGCTAAATATTCATATACAAGTATATTAGAACAAGTTTCATGTGAATCGGAGGTCCGTAGGTCATCAAACATTTCACGTGAAATGGGACGAGGAGGTCAGAATCTGACCAGGCACATCTGCGCGCCGCGCGGGGATGGGGCGCGCCGCGCCACCATCTGTGCAGGTCTGTTTCTGTTTTTCACAAGTATGCACGAGCTAAAAACTAAATAACCACATTTTATGATCCGTAAACAATTAGAACATGTATCTTATATCATCGGAAAGGTAATTTGACGAGGAAAACACCTAGACACATTTCATCAAGCAATTCAACACTTACAACAACCCAAAACCGCATTAAACGTTCATAATCAAAGTTTCAAGTTCTAAAAACGCATTTCATGATTCGGGCAACCAATTTACATGTATGATATGCCGTTTCGAAGGTAATCAAACACACATTGCAACTAAACACTTATCAACAACAATTCATAGCATTTGATGCACCAAAAGTTCATATAAAGCTTATCAACCCTAATCCAAAATCACCAAAATCACTAATCAAGTTTATGAAGTTTTACAAATCAACCTACGCATCAAAACGAAGCTAGTGATACTAGTAACACAATTAAAACATGAACTTTAACAATCAAACAACATTTAATCTTCCAAAATGCAAGATTAAGCAAACCCATTTCAAATGTTCAAACTAGTTACTCAAAACAACAAATCGAGCAAGTAAATCATATATTCATGCTAGACACGAGCCATAGACACTAACTAACACCATTTCAAATCAAAAACACGAATTTAGAGAAATCTAGAGTTTTAGAAATGTTACCCAAAATCGATGAAGCTAGTATCAAATCGTAGAGAATGAAGAGAGGATCACGAAAATGTAATTTGTTTTGTTGTAAGCCTCCTAGATCGAATTTAGATGATGATTTTATGAAGTTGGGGTTTGTGTGTGTGTTCTTGCTAGAGAGAAAGAGAGAGAGAGGGAGATGGTTGAATGGTGGTGATTGGGGTGGACTAGTTGACCTAGTCAACTAGTTTGCCCTGTGTCAGTTTTAGTCCCTCGAGTTTAGAAGCGGGTGCGGGATTTAACCGATCGAATATTTTTAAAACGCAAGTTAACGAGAGATGTTATAATTAAATAACGAGAATATTATGAACGTTCGTCAACGGAGTCGACGAATTTAAATACGAAAGATATTATTTAAAAAAAAAAGACGGAGTTAAAATAAATTTAACGGAAAAACGCGGGATGTTACATTATCCACACCTCAAAAGAAATTTCGTCCCGAAATTTAGTTGGAAGTAGTAGTCGATATCTCTTACTCGAGACTTTACGTTGTTCATAATATGAATAAGTGTAGGTACGTCCTTGAGTGTTCTCATGAATTTGGATAGTCAGGGTTTTACGTTGCATTAAGGTTCGGTTTTTACGATCCCCGGTTTCAACTGGTTTTCCTATGAAGAGAAGTTTGTCATCGATAGTTGATGTATCCAGCAGGATTGCACGTTCCTGTTCCGCAGGACACGTTTCTAAGTTTGTTACACGAAATGTAGGGTAAACGGAAACTTAATTGAGTCGGAAGTTCTAAACGGTAGGGAGCGGTTCCAATACGCCCTAAGGTTTCAAAAGGGTTAACATGTCGCGGGTTTAACTTTCCCTGATTCCCGAAACGGATTACACCCTTCCAAGGTGCGGGTTCTCAATATTACGCGGTTACACACTGGGATTTGTGAGGTTCTCCTCTAAGTTTGGTATAACTCTTCTGGCGACAATGGGTTGTCTCGAGCCCTTCTCGGACTTGAACGATCTCAATTGTTGTTTCTTGATGGAGTTCAGATTTCGGTGGTTGATGCTTTGGTTAAATGAACAGGGGTATGACATTAGCGGTCATATAAGGTTTCGAAAAGTGCACGTGAATACACGAGTGGTAACTACTGTTGTAAGAGTGATCTACTAAAGGTGACAATACGAGTTTGTGAGATGTCTTTCCAAGACGTAAATCGTTCGTTTGCTCGGTTCGTCAGTTTGTGGGTGGTACGCGGTACTCATGTCTAAGCGGGTTCCCAAGGTTTCTTGTAAAACTAGAAGTGAAACGAGTATTTCGATACAAAATAATTGACAAAGATACACCGTGTTGGAATAGAATCTCTTAAGATACGTTTGAACAAGTTAGTTAGGGTTCGAAAAATGTTCGTTAGGACTATTCACCCTCGTGGCGAATACTTATGTAATATGAGGAGTTTCTCTATCCATGGAGAAATGTTACAAGGAGTTTCTTTAAACGGAAATGCGAACGGTAAAGATAGTAGTGAAATGAGGACTTAGAATAGGATGAGTTTACATCTCGAGGTTGCTATAACGTGCCTCTAGTTGTCAAAAGTTGAAGTCTGAAAGAGAAACGAGGTAGTACACGTAGTTGTATAGTTCGGGGTTGAATAATAGTTGACCGATTATCAGAAACACAAGGGCGTTAAGTCAAAGAAGAGTGAAGTATCGTTGGATTGTGTGTTATCTTAATTTCCAGTAATATCGGACGGTAACGGTGAAATAACAGAGGTATGTAGTGTGGTACGTGATGACAAGAATATTGATCGGATCCACAATTTAGTATTCGAATTCTTCGTGTAAAATAACGAATTTCCGTCCCGTTGATTTCGAGTCGAGGGAGTATGCCTTTCGGCGTCCAAGTAGAAATATTTCCATATTTGAGTCCCATCTGGTGTTGTACGAATTTAGCTAGAAATGTTGGTGTGAAGAATCACGCTCAAGGTTCGATCGCGGAGAGATTAAAGTCGTGTAATACGAGAAAAGTCAGAAATGAATCTTCGGTAACAACCGGTGAGATCTAAGATTTTTTTTTTTTTTACGAATACAAGTCTGAGTTGGGAGAGTTTCCTGATTACATGTGGCTTGATTTCGAGATTGATTGTAATGCCTTGACCATTAACTTCATGGTCTAGAAAATTGGACTTCGTTCAACAGAAATTCTCACTCGGAGAATTTGGTATAAAGTTGCTCTTTTCTCAAAAGTTCGAGCGTAAGATGGTGATGTTGTTCGTTTTCCTTCTTTACTTAAATAAGTTAAGATGTCATCTATAAATACGATAACAGATTAGTCTATATGAATTTGCATACGCGGTTCAAGAGGTTTATGGATACGGGCGAGCCCTAAATAAATCAAGCGGTACTAAGAGAGATTTACAACTAACGTTGCGAGTTCGGAAAGTGGCTTAGGAGACATCGTCTCACTTAACCCCCAATTGATGATAACCGGAACGGAGGTCGATTTGGAACATACGGGATTCGTGCAAATAATCATAAGGTCATGGATGCGAGGGAGAGGGTATCGGTTTCCAACCGAAAATTACTCAGTTCACAATAATCTATACAAGATGATGGGGAAACGTTTTTTTTTTTTTTTTTTTTTTTTTTTTTACGAATAGGTTCCGAGCTCCCTAGTTCTATAGGTGTCAAGTCAAAAGTCTTAACGTATATCCTCCAATAAAATTTATAGGCACACAATATTTTCCGTCGGTCACTTAAATCGTCTAAGTAGTATCTGGGGGAAAGAGGTGGAATATAAAGAGCACGAGTCAAATCCTTGGTTATAAAACGTCTAACGGTACTCGAATCGAATAAGTATGAAACATACGGTTTGTTGTGAGGAAACATACCCGTGACTAGTCCATCATCGTCTCGGACATCCTAGGTGTCGATGTCGTAAGTTCAACGGCGCGCGTTGGTTTTTGCTTTATTCTTTGGGCATTCATTCCTAAAATGACCCGATTGGCCGCATTTGTAGCAAATACTCGGCTTTGGTGCGTCGGGCCCCTTTTGAGTGACGGGGGCGGTACTTCCACAATACTTGGCAATATGACCACTACCTTGGCACCGATGGCAAATTAGCTTGCCACATTCACCAAAATGATGCTTGTGGCATTTGTTGCAAAAAGGTCGTGTCCCGGCATAACTTTTCTTGCCGACGGGGGTGAGAGGTTCCTTGGAAAGGTTGTTGTTGTAGTTACTCGATTGGGGGGCTTCCCATTTTCTTTTGTTGTCACCCGACTCATCCTCGGCTTTAGGTGCCGGCACTTCAATCTCGTCTACCGTTTCGATCAATTGACGGGCCATATTCAGGGCCTCTTGGTGATTACTGGGTCTGGATGACATTACTCCTTGTTTGATGCTCTTGGGAAGACCATCCATGTAAAGTTCAACCCTTAGAGGTTCGGGGGTCACGAGGTTTGGGCACATCAAGGATAGCTCAGAAAATCGTTGATTATATGCCTTTAGGTCATTCCCGACCGCTTTTAAAGTTCTTAGTTCGTGTTCGAGCTTACGGGTCTCTTCGCGCGGGAAGTATTCGGTGATCATCTTTTTCTTTAAGTCGGCCCATGAGAGTGTGTGGGCTTCATCGATACCCACCGACAGCACATACGTATTCCACCATGTGAGGGCGATACCGGCAAAAGTGTGGGTGGAATATTTGACTTTGTCTTGGTCCCGACAACCGCTTATGCTAAAAACGGCTTCTGTTTGCTCAAACCATCGGGTGAGCACAACCGGTCCTCCGGTCCCATCGAAGGTGTGAGGTTTGCACCCCATGAAAGTTTTGTAGGAGCAACTCTCGTTTGAATTACCGGCTCCATGGTTGTTGTGGTTGTGGTTGTTATTGTTGTCGGAGGAGATACTAGCCATAGCCGCACCTATGGCGGTGGCTATCATGCGTTGAAAAGCTTGTTCGGAAGTTTCATTACGTGGCCCGCGACGGGGAGGCATTGTTCCTTCAAGACACAAGAATATCGTTGATTAGTATTCTCAATAATACTAATCATGATATGGAATGATGATGTAGAGAAAATTTTCCTTGACTCGCCTTAAATTCTTTATGTCATAATGTCGGAATGTCCATATGAATCACCGTAATATAATCCCGGAAATTATATTACCCTGATTCTCATGTGCATTTAACATTACTTCATAAAGTCAAGGTGGCGCGTCAACAAAATTTATCAACGTAAGATCAAGATCGAATACGAGCTAGATATGATAGAAGAGTTCGAGTATAAATGCACAAATAGTCAAGTAATTCCTACTTCTGTCTATATGCCGGTTGTAGTCTAGATTCACTGTAACATCCCAAATATTTAAGGTATTATTTTATGTAAATTTTGTTGCCAAGAAATTAAATTGTAAAGGTTATTTTATGTTAAATGGATGAAGGTTAAGTTTATTGGTTAAGTTAAGAAGGACTAATGGTGAAAAGTTAAGATTAAGGACTTCCCTAACTATAGTTGTGGTGGGGAGGGTAGAAAGTGTCAATAGGCCAAAGTTATTTTAATAAAAGAAGTTAAATTGCTGGAAATTAGTTAAAATTGCAAAAAAATTATACAGAACCTCCTGGTGAGTGTGTGTGTGTCGACTTGGGTAGAGGAGAAGGAGAAATCCATCATTTTGTGAAATTAAGAGCATGCAATTGAAGATTTGTGAAATCTAACACACCTTAATCACTCTAACAAGCTTCAATCTTCCATTTTCACTCTCTTGGTGCACAATTAGGGTTCTTAAACTCTAAAAGTCAAGGTATGGATTTTATGTTGATGTATTGCTTGTATTGTGTGTTAATGATGAGATTATGCTTAAGAAAGTTGCTATTTATTGAATTGTGCACATTTGAATGAGTTGGAATGGAATTGTTGATGATTTTAGAAGTAATTACATGTATGAACTTGCATTATAGATTTATGGCATGAATATGGTAAGATTGATGATGTTTTAGTTAAATTTCTAGTCATGCACACCAAGTGTTTGTTAAAATGTCTCAATGAGGTGATTATGTGTTCTAGCTAGAAATTATGATGAAGGATGTTCATATATGAACTATTGTTATAGTTGTAAGTTATAGAAATTGATAGTTTGATAATGTAATGGTGTTAGTAATGAAATTTGGATTGTATGCACATTTGTTAAATAATGAAAGGATTAAAGGAAAAGTTGCATATATTGCTAAAAGTGAAGAACTAGTAATTGTACTTGATTAAAGTGATGAATTTTGATGGGTAATAATCTTGTTTTAGAAAAGATGTGATCAAAGCTAGAATGTATGAATGTTGTGATTAATGGGATTAGCTCATGTATAGGTGCTAATCAAGGAAAAGAGGTTACAAGTGACCAAGGAAATTCAATTAAGCAAGGTGAGTTTATAGGGGGTAATATGGGTGGGTCAAGAGTGGCTTAGTGTTCTCGGATTGCATCCATGCAAGAGAGTAACGACTAAGTGCACTAGTTATGTAGCTTAGATAGAACTATGGGGTTAGCTCAATAGTTGTATCTATTGTTGATGTTTAGCTTAGGCAAGGTTATTACATTGCTAGTAATCTTGCCTATGGTTCATGTTAGCTTAGACACTTTGGGTGTCTATGTATGAGATGATGATAGCTTAGGCATATTTAGTATGTCTATGGTTAGCTTAGACTTGATTACTAGGTTCGGCCTAGTAAGTCATGTCTATGGTATGAATAATCGGATCCGAAAGTATGCAAGCAACCTAAGGGTTGAAGGATAAGTGTTTGATTATGCCCAAATGATTTATGTTTTATGTTTTGTTGCCTTCCTATAACTCACTAAGTGTAAAAGCTTACCCCCATGATGTTTTATGTTTTAGGTGCTAAAGTCCATCGAGAAGGTAAGGAACCCGTGTGAAGAGCTTGAAGAGCATTGGCATTGTGTAAGTGGTATTGCAAGTCCCTTTTTGTAATCACGCTCTATAGTTACCGCTTACCAAACGCCAAGTATTTTGAAGTGTCAAGTTGCCATTGTTGAATTTGGGACCAAATGTTGGTTTTGATTCATGGAAACATATTTTATTGACTAAATGTTGTTTATGGATGGTTTAAGATATTAGAAACGGAATTTTTATGGTTGTGTATGAATTACGCTGTTTTGAAAGTGTTTGAAAATGATGAAAAGTGCAAAATTGGTTTAAGTTAATTGTTGCAGGTCTGGCACCCGGACAAGTGTTATGTCGCGCCGCGGCAAAGGGCTCCGCGCCGCGGCAAACAACTAATGTTCAAAACAGAAATGGAGTTAACAAGGTTAAAAAGTTAAGTGTTATGTCGCGCCGCGACAAGGCAGGCCGCGCCGCGGCAATTGCCTTGTCCGGCCAGTGACTTAACTTTTCAAAAAAAAAAAAAAAAAAATTTTTTTTTTTTACTCGATTCAAGGCGTTAAAAGTTGGTATCAGAGCTGTGGTTTAAGGGACTTGGATAACCCACGATAGGGATTATCTAGGCTTAAACCATTGTTGTGAAGGATAAGCGGTTTAGGACTTGCATAAGTGTTAAAGTCGTATAGTTGTGCCATGCTCCATAGGGTAGAGTCATTGACGAGACCCGTAGTATAATGATTGATCTATGAAAGGAGTTTGATACCCGTTAGCCATGATGTCATAGTGGACTTAATGTGTAATGAAATGGTGTAATAACAACAGGCCATTGTTATTACTTCATTTTAGTACACATGAACGTCTACTATAGTCATGGTGAATCGAGTTAGGAATTCTTTCGAATGGTTTGGTTTTGTTGAATAATGGTGTTACCGGTATTTGAACTAATGGGTTGATTGTGATTTTCAGTATGGCTATTGTATCACCAAACCGAGGTCAAGATGAGGATGATGAGTACGTCCGCACCCCATCCACGGAGTCTATAGAAGACTCTCACAATGAATCGGAAGAAGTTAACATGCCAAATGACATTTCGGGGCAAATAGGGCAAGCCTTGATACGTTATACCCCGACCTTGCTAGAAAAGATCAAGACGTTGATCAATGATCAACTAGATGAAAAGTTAAAGACTTTGGTTGCTAATAACCCTACCTTAAGAGGTGAAGGGGGAAGTGGGGTAAGGCAAGAAGAGGTAGAAGCCCCGAAAAGAAAGGATGATCGTTTTGAATATAAAAACTTTGCAAATTGCCATCCTCCCGAGTTTCATGGAAAGGTTGACCCTATTGTTAGTCAAAGATGGATTGATGAAATCGAGGAAACTTTCATGTTGTGCGGATGCCCCGAGCATTTAAAGGTAATTTATGCGGCTCATCAAATGAAGGGTAGTGGTTATGAGTGGTGGAATTTCATAGTTAAATCTCATGGGCGAGACGTGGCTACAAGTTTCTCATGGGACAAGTTCCGTGAAATGTTTATGACTCAATTTGCTCCACCCGCCGAGGTTAGTAGGTTGAAATCCGAGTTTATGAATATAGAGCATGGAAGTAAGTCGGTGACCGAGTTTAATGCCGAGTTTAATGACAAGTCTCGTTTTTGTCCGGACTTTGTGTCAAGTCCCAAGTTGATGATGGATCATTATCATGAAAAGTTGAATCCCGAAATAAGTGAGTTTATCGATAAGAGTACTTATAAGACTTTAGCCGAGATGATGAATCGAGCCCTTGTTAGAGAACATGAACTTAGGAAGAAGGCGGCGTTTAAACGAAAGTTAGATCAAGACTCTAAGGCGATGCAAAATGTTAGTCCGAAAAAGGGCAAGTTTGGTTCCGAATCCCCGCACAAGTCAAAAGGGGGTTTTGTGTCGGGTAAAAGTGGTGGGAAAGAAGCCAAGTTGTGTACTAGGTGTGGTAAGAATCATACGGGCGAATGTAAAGCGGGTACCACCGATTGTTACTCTTGCGGTAAGCCGGGACATAGGGCCGCCGAATGTCCTAAGAAAGGTAAGCAATGTTATTATTGTTTTGAGAAGGGTCATTTTCAAGCCGAATGTCCGGAATACAAGAAGGATTTGGCTAGTGGTAGTGTTAAGAAAGAGGTTAAGACGGAACCGAAGACTAGTGATAGCCGACCAAGGGCCCGAGCTCATCAGATTACCGCACTCGAAGCGAAGGAGTCCCAAAATGTGGTGTCAGGTACCTTTATTGTAAACTCTTTACCTGCGCATGTTTTGTTTGATTCCGGTGCTACGCGGTCGTTTGTATCATATTCTTTTTGTAAGCATTTTAATATGACCCCTAGTATGTTAGAACACCCACTAGAGGTTGAAATAGCGGATAATAAGACTGTGATGGTGTATAGTATCATTAAAGGGTGTGAAATTATTTTGGATGATGAAAAGTTTGTCATTGATTTAATACCCATGCATATGGGGGAATTTCAAGTAATTGTGGGTATGGATTGGCTAGAGGACAATGAAGGGATAATTTTATGTCGTAAGAAAATTGTGTTAGTTCAATCACCTAGTGGAAAGGTCATATGGATTTATGGGGAACGAGCTAGGCGTGCTATACCTATATGCACGTATGCTAAAGCTAAAAGATTTTTATCTCATGGGTGTTGTGCGTTTTTGGCACATGTTGTTGATAATTCGAAAAAGGTTGTTGAATTAGATGATGTACCAATTGTTAACGAGTTTCCGGACGTGTTTCCTAGTGAATTGCCCGGTGTACCTCCCGAGCGTGAGGTAGAGTTTAGAATAGATTTGATACCCGGGGCCATGCCAATTGCCAAAGCTCCATATCGATTAGCCCCGTCGGAAATGAGAGAAATGATGACTCAATTGCAAGATTTGATAGATAAAGGTTTTATACGCCCTAGTAGTTCACCTTGGGGAGCTCCGGTTTTATTTGTGAAAAAGAAAGATGGGACTATGAGAATGTGCATTGATTATAGAGAATTGAACAAGGTCACTATTAAGAATAAGTATCCGTTGCCGAGGATAGATGATTTGTTTGATCAATTACAAGGTGCAAGTTTCTTTTCAAAGATAGATTTAAGGTCGGGTTACCATCAATTGAAAGTGAGGGAAGAAGATGTCCCTAAAACAGCTTTTCGAACAAGGTATGGTCATTACGAGTTTGTGGTTATGCCGTTTGGGTTAACGAATGCACCGGCCGCGTTTATGGATTTGATGAATAGAGTTTGTCGGCCTATGCTTGATAGGTTTGTGATTGTATTTATTGATGATATTTTGGTATATTCTAAGAGTGAAGAGGAGCATGCGGTACATTTGAGACAAGTATTAGAGACTCTAAGAAGAGAAAGATTGTTTGCTAAGTTCTCTAAGTGCGAGTTTTGGCTTCGTGAAGTTCAATTTTTGGGTCATGTCATTAATAAGAAGGGTATTTGTGTTGATCCGGTAAAGATAGAGGCAATTATGAGATGGGAACCACCTACGAATCCTACCGAAGTTAGGAGTTTTCTAGGTTTAGCGGGGTATTACCGACGGTTTATACAAGATTTCTCTAGAATAGCCACCCCACTCACCAAGTTGACTCGTAAAAGTGTGCCATGGAAATGGGAAGAAAAGCAAGAACAAGCGTTTCAACTCCTTAAAGAGAAACTTGTTCAAGCTCCTATATTGGTTTTACCGGAAGGGAATGAAAACATGACGGTTTATTGTGATGCTTCTAAGAAAGGCCTAGGGTGTGTATTGATGCAAAATGGAAAGGTCATAGCTTATGCTTCCCGACAATTGAAGGAACACGAGAAACGCTATCCTACACATGATTTAGAATTGACGGCCGTAGTTTTTGCTTTAAAGATTTGGCGTCATTATCTTTACGGTGTTAAGTTTTCCATTTATACCGATCATAAGAACTTAAAGTATTTATTTGATCAGAGGGATTTGAATGATAGGCAAAGAAGAGGTCTCGATTTGGTGAAAGATTATGATTGTGAGATTTTATATCACCCCGGAAAAGCGAACGTGGTGGCGGATGCCCTTAGTAGAAAGTCGAGTCATCAACCGATTAAGATAACAAGTTTGACTATGGTAATGGCACCTCAAATATTTGATGATATTCGTGTTGCACAAGGTGAAGCATTATCGCCCGAAAACGTGAGAAAAGAAAGGATCAAGGGGCAAGTTGACGATTTTGTGGTAGATTCTCGTGGTTTAAGACTTAGATATGGGAGAATTTGGGTACCTTTGCAAAGTAATGTTAGAAGTGAGCTCCTTGACTTAGCTCACAAGTCTAAGTATTCAATTCACCCCGGTGCTACGAAAATGTATAGAGATTTAAGGAAAGACTATTGGTGGTCGGGAATGAAGAGGGATATAGTTAAGTATGTGCACAAGTGTCTTACTTGTCTTCAAGTGAAAGCCGATCATCAAATGCCTTACGGTAAGATGCAACCTTTAGAGGTACCGGTTTGGAAATGGGAGCATATTACGATGGATTTGGTGACTAAGTTGCCTAAGACCCCTAGACAACACGATGCAATTTGGGTTATTGTTGATAGATTGACTAAGAGTGCATTATTTTTGGCAATAAGAGAAGCTTCGTCATCGGAAGCAATGTCTAAGTTATATATGAAAGAAGTTGTTGCAAGGCATGGAGTGCCGGTTTCCATAGTTTCGGATCGAGACACTCGATTTACATCTAGATATTGGAGAAAGTTTCAAGAGGAAATGGGTACTAAGTTACATATAAGTACCGCGTTTCACCCACAAACGGATGGTCAAAGTGAACGGACTATACAAACTCTAGAGGATATGTTAAGAGCATGTGTCATTGATTTTGGTGGAAGTTGGGATACTCATTTACCGTTAGTTGAATTTTCATACAACAATAGTTATCACTCTACGATTGGGATGGCACCATATGAAATGTTGTATGGAAGGAGGTGTAGAACCCCGATATGTTGGGGCGAAGTAGGTCAACGAGAATTAGGAAGCACGGAAATAGTACAACAAACCACCGAGATGATTGATCAAATTCGTGAAAGAATGAAGACGGCACAAGATAGACAAAAGTCATATGTTGATAAGAGGAGAAAGCCGATAGAATTTCAAGTAGGTGATAAAGTGATGCTAAAAGTTTCTCCATGGAAAGGCATCATCCGTTTTAGAAAGAGGGGAAAATTGGGTCCAAGGTTCGTGGGACCATTTGAGATAGTGGCGAAAGTGGGGAAGGTAGCCTACCGTTTGGCTTTACCCGATGAATTAAGTAATATACATGACACGTTTCACGTGTCACAATTGAGAAAGTGTTTGGCGGATGATTCAACCTATGTTCCTTTGAATGAAATTGAGGTCGATAATAAGTTAAGATATGCGGAGAAGCCGATAAAGATTTTGGATCAAAAGGTTAAGCACTTGAGAAATAAGTCGGTTATATTGTTGAAGGTGTTATGGCAATTTAGAAAAGGTTCCGAATGTACATGGGAACCCGAAGAATGGCTCATGAAGTATTATCCGTCGTTGCATCAAGAATGGTTCGCGAGGACGCGAACGATCCAAGAGGGGGAGAGTTGTAACATCCCAAATATTTAAGGTATTATTTTATGTAAATTTTGTTGCCAAGAAATTAAATTGTAAAGGTTATTTTATGTTAAATGGATGAAGGTTAAGTTTATTGGTTAAGTTAAGAAGGACTAATGGTGCAAAGTTAAGATTAAGGACTTCCCTAACTATAGTTGTGGTGGGGAGGGTAGAAAGTGTCAATAGGCCAAAGTTATTTTAATAAAAGAAGTTAAATTGCTGGAAATTAGTTAAAATTGCAAAAAAATTATACAGAACCTCCTGGTGAGTGTGTGTGTGTCGACTTGGGTAGAGGAGAAGGAGAAATCCATCATTTTGTGAAATTAAGAGCATGCAATTGAAGATTTGTGAAATCTAACACACCTTAATCACTCTAACAAGCTTCAATCTTCCATTTTCACTCTCTTGGTGCACAATTAGGGTTCTTAAACTCTAAAAGTCAAGGTATGGATTTTATGTTGATGTATTGCTTGTATTGTGTGTTAATGATGAGATTATGCTTAAGAAAGTTGCTATTTATTGAATTGTGCACATTTGAATGAGTTGGAATGGAATTGTTGATGATTTTAGAAGTAATTACATGTATGAACTTGCATTATAGATTTATGGCATGAATATGGTAAGATTGATGATGTTTTAGTTAAATTTCTAGTCATGCACACCAAGTGTTTGTTAAAATGTCTCAATGAGGTGATTATGTGTTCTAGCTAGAAATTATGATGAAGGATGTTCATATATGAACTATTGTTATAGTTGTAAGTTATAGAAATTGATAGTTTGATAATGTAATGGTGTTAGTAATGAAATTTGGATTGTATGCACATTTGTTAAATAATGAAAGGATTAAAGGAAAAGTTGCATATATTGCTAAAAGTGAAGAACTAGTAATTGTACTTGATTAAAGTGATGAATTTTGATGGGTAATAATCTTGTTTTAGAAAAGATGTGATCAAAGCTAGAATGTATGAATGTTGTGATTAATGGGATTAGCTCATGTATAGGTGCTAATCAAGGAAAAGAGGTTACAAGTGACCAAGGAAATTCAATTAAGCAAGGTGAGTTTATAGGGGGTAATATGGGTGGGTCAAGAGTGGCTTAGTGTTCTCGGATTGCATCCGTGCAAGAGAGTAACGACTAAGTGCACTAGTTATGTAGCTTAGATAGAACTATGGGGTTAGCTCAATAGTTGTATCTATGGTTGATGTTTAGCTTAGGCAAGGTTATTACATTGCTAGTAATCTTGCCTATGGTTCATGTTAGCTTAGACACTTTGGGTGTCTATGTATGAGATGATGATAGCTTAGGCATATTTAGTATGTCTATGGTTAGCTTAGACTTGATTACTAGGTTCGGCCTAGTAAGTCATGTCTATGGTATGAATAATCGGATCCGAAAGTATGCAAGCAACCTAAGGGTTGAAGGATAAGTGTTTGATTATGCCCAAATGATTTATGTTTTATGTTTTGTTGCCTTCCTATAACTCACTAAGTGTAAAAGCTTACCCCCATGATGTTTTATGTTTTAGGTGCTAAAGTCCATCGAGAAGGTAAGGAACCCGTGTGAAGAGCTTGAAGAGCATTGGCATTGTGTAAGTGGTATTGCAAGTCCCTTTTTGTAATCACGCTCTATAGTTACCGCTTACCAAACGCCAAGTATTTTGAAGTGTCAAGTTGCCATTGTTGAATTTGGGACCAAATGTTGGTTTTGATTCATGGAAACATATTTTATTGACTAAATGTTGTTTATGGATGGTTTAAGATATTAGAAACGGAATTTTTATGGTTGTGTATGAATTACGCTGTTTTGAAAGTGTTTGAAAATGATGAAAAGTGCAAAATTGGTTTAAGTTAATTGTTGCAGGTCTGGCACCCGGACAAGTGTTATGTCGCGCCGCGGCAAAGGGCTCCGCGCCGCGGCAAACAACTAATGTTCAAAACAGAAATGGAGTTAACAAGGTTAAAAAGTTAAGTGTTATGTCGCGCCGCGACAAGGCAGGCCGCGCCGCGGCAATTGCCTTGTCCGGCCAGTGACTTAACTTTTCAAAAAAAAAAAAAAATTTTTTTTTTTACTCGATTCAAGGCGTTAAATTCACCTATGTACCCTATGACTCGGGGTGGACACAAATGAACTCTAAATCCCTACAACCAAGGCTCTGATACCACCTGTAGCGACCCCGACAAATCGTCAAGTGACGGCGTCGGCTACGTGGGTCCCATTACCTGATTATAAGTCTTTAAGATAACGTTTGACCAAAATATGTCGCCTTCATTTCAAAATAAAGATTGTTTCAAAGTTTACAAGAATTGTTCAACCAAAAGTTAAGTTACAACGTTATAGATACGATTGAAATCTAGGCGACACGGTTTAAAGTAAAGTCAAAAGACGCTCCATGAAATGCATGTATACTCGACATCGGATGCAAGTATCAAATAGTAAGCGGAAGCATGTTTCACATATCGTGCAAGACCTGAGAAAAACATAGAAATCTGTCAACGAAAACGTTGGTGAAATCATAGGTTTAGTAAGTATTAAACGTTGTTTTTGAACCACAAGATTTTGTATTTCCATAACGTAGATTATCCAAATCATTTGCATTCCAAAAGTGTTGTTATACGCGAGCACTCAATTATCAAAACTTAACCAACGTTACCCCATCACACAGTGCTAGAACCCGCACTAAAACACAAAAATATATTTCATCCGCATAACGGTAGCGAACCGTCCGAATGAGGGTTTGTTAAACCCGTATGGCCACACAATATAAGTTCTCGCTTACACCCTGCAAGTGTAACTAATGATAATCGAATTGAGGCATTTTTGTTCTAACTCGCACGTGGAATGTTTGTTTTCACACTTGTGTTCAAAACATAAAAGTAAGTAGTACGAGATGTAACAAAGTATATGTTTTCTCAGCCCACGATTTAAAAGTATAAAAGTTGTTGAAAAGGTGGGACTATGATCTCACCTCGAGTGCACGAGTATAAAGGTACTTCAACAAGTAAACGTGTGCATGAAAGTTGCTTAGCCTTGACCTAAACAAGTAAGTTATATCAATTAACCGGTTACGACACAAGGTCGGGTGAAATGTGTTCAATTAGTCCTATGGCTCAATACGACTCGATTAAATATAGCATGTGAATCACGTTGTCAAGTTTCATACAAGAAACAAGTATAAAAGCATGTTAGAATGATTGTATAAAAGTTTGGTTAAGTTTGACTAAAAGTCAAACTTGGTCAAAGTCAACGAAAAAGTCAACGCGTTCGGGTCGGGTCCCGAACTATTTTTCTATGCTAAATATTCATATACAAGTATATTAGAACAAGTTTCATGTGAATCGGAGGTCCGTAGGTCATCAAACATTTCACGTGAAATGGGACGAGGAGGTCAGAATCTGACCAGGCACATCTGCGCGCCGCGCGGGGATGGGGCGCGCCGCGCCACCATCTGTGCAGGTCTGTTTCTGTTTTTCACAAGTATGCACGAGCTAAAAACCAAATAACCACATTTTATGATCCGTAAACAATTAGAACATGTATCTTATATCATCGGAAAGGTAATTTGACGAGGAAAACACCTAGACACATTTCATCAAGCAATTCAACACTTACAACAACCCAAAACCGCATTAAACGTTCATAATCAAAGTTTCAAGTTCTAAAAACGCATTTCATGATTCGGGCAACCAATTTACATGTATGATATGCCGTTTCGAAGGTAATCAAACACACATTGCAACTAAACACTTATCAACAACAATTCATAGCATTTGATGCACCAAAAGTTCATATAAAGCTTATCAACCCTAATCCAAAATCACCAAAATCACTAATCAAGTTTATGAAGTTTTACAAATCAACCTACGCATCAAAACGAAGCTAGTGATACTAGTAACACAATTAAAACATGAACTTTAACAATCAACAACATTTAATCTTCCAAAATGCAAGATTAAGCAAACCCATTTCAAATATTCAAACTAGTTACTCAAAACAACAAATCGAGCAAGTAAATCATATATTCATGCTAGACACGAGCCATAGACACTAACTAACACCATTTCAAATCAAAAACACGAATTTAGAGAAATCTAGAGTTTTAGAAATGTTACCCAAAATCGATGAAGCTAGTATCAAATCGTAGAGAATGAAGAAAGGATCACGAAAATGTAATTTGTTTTGTTGTAAGCCTCCTAGATCGAATTTAGATGATGATTTTATGAAGTTGGGGTTTGTGTGTGTGTTCTTGCTAGAGAGAAAGAGAGAGAGAGGGAGATGGTTGAATGGTGGTGATTGGGGTGGACTAGTTGACCTAGTCAACTAGTTTGCCCCGTGTCAATTTTAGTCCCTCGAGTTTAGAAGCGGGTGCGGGATTTAACCGATCGAATATTTTTAAAACGCAAGTTAACGAGAGATGTTATAATTAAATAACGAGAATATTATGAACGTTCGTCAACGGAGTCGACGAATTTAAATACGAAAGATATTATTTAAAAAAAAAAGACGGTGTTAAAATAAATTTAACGGAAAAACGCGGGATGTTACAAAGAGGCAGAAATTCTGCCAGATATGTGAAGGATACCATCCAATTGGGCTTTGTACATCAGTGTGTACTAAGTGTAATAGAAAGGGCCATGGTGCGACAAAGTGCGAAATCTACGGATCAATGGCTAAGGGAATAAATAATGCCGGAACAAGTTATGCAGACATTACCTGTTTCGAATGCGGGAAGAAGGGCCATTACAAAAATATGTGTCCAAATCAGGGGGATAATAATGGGCAAGGCTGAGGAAGAGTTTCAACATTAATGCGGTTGAAGCGCAGGAAGACCCGGAGCTTGTTACGGGTACGTTTCTTATTGAAAATACATCTGCTTATGTTTTATTTGATTCGGGTGCGAATAGAAGCTATATGAGTAAGGATTTCTGTGCTAAATTAATTTGTCCATTGACGCCTTTGGATAATAAGTTTATACTAGAATTAGCAAACAATAATTTAATTGCAGCAGATAATATATGTCGGAATCGAGAAATTAAACTGGTTAGCGAAACATTTAAGATTGATTTGATACCAGAAGAGTTAGGGAGTTTTGATGTGATAATCGGCATGGACTGGTTGAAAGAGGTGAAAGCAGAGATCGTATGTTACAAAAATGCAATTTGCATTGTACGAGAAGAAGGAAAACCCTTAATGGTGTACGGAGAAAAGAGCAACGCGAAGCTAAATCTTATTAGTAATTTGAAGGCGCAAAAGCTAATAAGAAAGGGTTGCTATGCTATTCTAGCACACGTAGAGAAACTACAAACTGAAGAAAAGAGCATCAATGATGTTCTCGTCGCAAAAGAATTTCCCGATGTATTTATGATAGAATTACCGGGATTACCTCCACACCGATCTGTTGAATTTCAAATAGATCTTGTACCGGGAGCTGCACCAATAGCTCGTGCTCCATACAGACTCGCACCCAGCGAAATGAAGGAACTTCAAAGCTAATTACAAGAACTTCTAGAGCATGGTTTCATACGACCAAGTACATCACCATGGGGAGCTCCTGTTTTATTTGTCAAAAAGAATGATGGTACATTCAGGTTGTGTATCGACTACCGAGAGTTGAACAAACTTACCATCAAGAACCGTTACCCACTACCGAGAATCGACGACTTATTTGATCAATTACAAGGCTCGTCAGTTTATTCGAAGATTGATTTACGTTCTGGGTATCATCAAATGCCGTTGAAGGAGGACGATATTCCGAAGACTGCTTTCAGAACGCGTTACGGTCATTGCGAGTTTATGGTTATGCCGTTTGGATTGACTAACGCACCAGCTGTGTTCATGGACCTCATGAACAGAGTGTGTGGACCATATCTCGACAAGTTTGTCATTGTCTTCATCAATGACATACTTATTTACTCAAAGAATGATCAAGAGCATGAAGAACATTTGAGGAAAGTACTGGAATTGTTGAGGAAAGAAAAACTGTACGCTAAGTTTTCAAAGTGTGCATTTTGGTTGAAAGATGTACAATTCCTCGGACATGTTGTGAGCAAAGAAGGTATTCAGGTTGATCCGGCAAAGATTGAAACCGTTGTAAACTGGGAAACCCCGAAAACTCCGAAGCATATACGTCAATTTTTAGGATTGGCTGGTTACTACAGAAGATTCATCCAAGATTTTTCCAAAATAGCAAAACCCTTGACTTCGTTAACGCATAAAGGAAAGAAATTTGAATGGAAGGATGAACAGGAGGAAGCGTTCCAATTGTTGAAGAAAAAGCTAACTACGGCACCTATATTGTCATTGCCTGAAGGGAATGATGATTTTGTGATATATTGTGATGCCTCAAAGCAAGGTCTCAGTTGTGTATTAATGCAACGAATGAAAGTAATTGCTTATGCGTCTAGACAATTGAAGATTCACGAGAAAAATTATACGACTCACGATTTGGAATTGGGCGCTGTTGTTTTTGCATTAAAGACTTGGAGGTATTACATATATGGGGTCTAAAGTATTATATATACCGACCACAAAAGTCTCCAACATATATTTGATCAGAAACAACTAAACATGAGGCAGTGTAGGTGGATTGAATTGTTAAATGACTATGACTTTGACATTCGTTACCACCCGGGGAAGGCAAATGTGGTAGCCGACGCTTTGAGTAGAAAGGACAGAGAACCTATACAGGTAAAAGCTATGAACATAATTATTCGTACTAACATTACTACTCAAATAAAGGAGGTGCAACAGGGGGTTGTAAAAGAAGGAAAGTTGAAGAATGAGATACCCAAAGGATTAGAGAAACATCTTAAAATTCGGGAAGACGGAACCCGATATAGGGCTGATAGAATTTGGTTACCAAAGTTTGGAGATGTGAGAGGAAGCACATAAAACCAGATACTCAATACATCCTGGAGCAGGAAAAATGTACAAAGATCTCAAGAAGCACTTTTGGTGGCCGGGTATGAAAGCCGATATTGCTAAATATGTAGGAGAATGTTTGACGTGTTCAAAGGTCAAAGCTGAACATCAGAAACCATCAGGTCTACTCCAAAAACCTAAAATCCCAGAATGGAAATGGGAAAACATTACCATGGATTTCATTACTAAATTGCCAAGGACTGCAAGTGGTTATGATACTATTTGGGTAATAGTCGATCGTCTCACCAAGTCAGCACACTTCCTGCCAATGAGATAAGATGACAAAATGGAGAAGTTAGTGTAGCGACCCCGACAAATCGTCAAGTGACGGCGTCGTCTACGTACGGTCCCATTACATGGTTATAAGTATTTATAACAAAGTTTGACCAAAAATATGTCGCATACATTTCATAAAGGATGTTTCAATGTTTACAAAAGTAATTCCCAAGACAAGTACATAACAAAAGTTATTGTTCATATGAAACACGTGCGACACAGTTTAAAATAGCCAAAAAGACGCTCCACGTATGCAAGTATACTCGACATCCAATGCAAGTATCAAAAAGTATGTGCGGAAGCATGTATCACCTAAGTTCAAATACCTGAGAAAAACATAGAGAATCTGTCAACGAAAACGTTGGTGAAATCATAGGTTTAAATAAGTAAATGAGTTAAAAGCAAGCTGAACCACAAGAGTTGCAATATTGATAAAGTCATAGTACATTCTAAAAGTTAATATTCACGAGCACCCAATTATCAAAGCTTAACATTCCGTCCGTTGAATACCCCATAAATTAGTGCTAGAACAACACTGTTTCCCGAAAATATATTTCATCCGTAGACGGTAGCGAACCGTCAAAGATGAGGGTTGTCAACCCATATGGCCATAGAACATAAGTTCTCGCTTACACCATCTGATGTAACTAATGATAATCGGATTGAGGATTTTCGTTCTAAACTCGTATGTAGAATGTTTGTTTTCCCGTTCTTGTGTTCACTTAGTTCAAAAGAAACGTTTATGTTTTCTCATCCCAAAAGTAAGTTTAAAAGAGTAAAAGTGGGACTATGATCTCACCTTGAGTGCACGTACGAAAAGTACTTCACAAAATAACGTGTGTGAAGGATAGTGCTAGTCTTGACCTAAACAAATAGGTCGTATCAATAACGGTAAACACGATAGGTCAAAGATGTTCAATTAGTCCTATGGCTCGTTACGACTCGATTATTTAGCATGTGAAATCAAATTGTCAAGTTTCATGCAAGATACAAGTATATAAACAAGTTAGGAAGGTTGCATAATCATTTGGTTAAGTTTGACAAAAAGTCAAACCTTGGTCGGTCAAAGTCAACGAAAAAGTCAACACGTTCGGGTCGTGTCCCGAACTATTTTTCTGAGGTTTTTAATCATGTATGAGCATGTTAGGACAAGTTACATGTGAATCGGAGGTGCGTAGCATAGCAAACATTATTCAAAAATTGACCAAGTTGGACAGACCCAAATGGCGCGCCGCGCGGGTATATGGCGTGCCGCGCCATTACCTGTGCAGAGAATTCTGGCAGTTTTTAAGTTTTATGCACGAACCTAACTTCAAACAATCACCATTTATGATCCGCAAGCAATCAAGACATGTATCTTATACCGTTGGGAAGGTAATTTGACGAGGAAAACAACTAAACACATTTCATCAATCAATCTACCTATTACAACAACCAAAACCGCATCTAATGCTTAACATTAACCGCATACAAGTTCATAAATGCAATTCAATGATTCGGGCAACCAATTTACATGAATGATATGCCGTTTCGAAGGTAATCAAGCATACAATCCAACTAAACACTTACCAATAATAATCCATGGCATTCAATGCATCAAAAGTCCATTTCAAGTTCATCAAACCCTAACCCAAATTCACCAAAATCAATAATCAAGTTCTTGAAGTTTTCTAAGGCAACCTACACATCAAATTGAAGCTAGTGATGCTAGTAACACAATTAAAACATCAACTTTTAACATCTAACAACATATGATCATCCAAAATTCAAGAACAACACACCAAAATTCAAGTTCATGCTAGTTACACTAAAACAACGAGATCGAGCATATAAATCATATATTCATGTTAGACTTGAGCCATAGACACTAATTAACACTTTTATAAGTTAAAAACATCAAGAACACAAAATCTAGTGATTTTAGAAAGTTACCCAAATGAGATGAAGTTGGTACCAAAATGAAGAGGATGAAGAGAGGATCACAAATATGTAGTTTATTTTGTTGTAAGCCTCCTAGATCGAATTTAGATGATGATTGAATGAATTTGGTAAATGGGTGTGTGTTCTTGCTAGAGAGAAAGAGAGAGAGATGGAGATGATAATGAATGGGTGAAAGGGGTTTGACCCTTTGACCTAGTCAAGGGTTTGATCCCTTGTCAAGTTTAGTCCCTCAACTTTCGTTCGGGTGCGGGAATTACCTAAACGAGATAATTTAAAACGCGTATCAACGGGAGATGTTATAAACATATAACGGACTTTATATTAGTATAACGGAAAAGTAAATGGAAAAAGGCGGGATGTTACATTACCTACTCCTTAAAAGAAATTTCGTCCCGAAATTTAAGTAGGCGTAGTAGTCGTTGTTTCTTCCTCGAGATCTTGCGTTTCCGAATTCACGAATAGATGAGGATACTTCCTTTGCATTTGATCTTGTCTTTCCCAAGTAAACTCGGGTCCTCTTTTGGCATTCCAACGAACCTTGACAATCGGGATTCGGCTTTGTTTCAATGTCTTGACGGAGGTGTCCACAATTTCAACCGGTTCCTCCACAAAATGAAGTTTGTCATCAATAGTAAGTTCTTCGAGAGGGATGACGATATCGGGTTCGGCAAGACACTTTTTCAAGTTAGATATATGGAAGGTAGGATGAACGGAGTTCAATTGAGGTGGAAGATCTAAACGATAAGCAACGGTTCCAATACGCTCCAAGATTTCGAAAGGACCAATATACCGCGGATTTAGCTTCCCGCGTTTCCCAAAACGGATTACACCCTTCCAAGGTGCGACTTTTAACATTACCCGGTCACCGACTTGAAATTCAAGATCGTTGCGTCGTTTGTCGGTATAGCTCTTTTGACGACTTCGGGCCATCCTAAGCCTATCTCGGATTTGAACAATTTTCTCGGTGGTTTCGTGAATGAGTTCGGGTCCGGTGATTTGCACGTCGCCTACCTCGGCCCAACAAAGAGGTGAACGACATTTGCGGCCATATAGAGCTTCAAAAGGTGCGGCTCTAATACTCGCGTGATAACTATTGTTGTAAGAGAACTCGGCGAGAGGTAAGTGCTTGTCCCAAGCTTTTCCGAAATCAACCACGCAGGCTCGTAACATGTCCTCTAAGGTTTGAATTGTACGTTCGCTTTGTCCATCGGTTTGAGGATGATATGCGGTGCTCATGTCCAAACGCGTTCCCAACGCTTCTTGTAACGTACGCCAAAATCTAGAAACGAAACGGCCATCTCGGTCGGAGATAATCGATAACGGTACTCCGTGTCGGGCTACAATCTCTTTAATGTAAAGTCGTGCAAGTTTCTCCATTTTGTCGGTTTCTTTCATGGCGAGAAAGTGCGCGGATTTGGTGAGACGGTCAACAATGACCCAAATTGTATCATAACCGCCCGACGTTTTCGGTAGTTTGGTGATAAAATCCATCGTGATCCTTTCCCACTTCCATTGCGGGATCTCGGGTTGTTGAAGTAACCCGGACGGTCTTTGGTGTTCGGCTTTGACTTTAGCGCAAGTCAAACAATTGGCGACGTATCTAGCAACCTCCTTTTTGATGTTCGGCCACCAATATTGTTCTTTAAGGTCATGGTACATCTTATTGGCGCCGGGATGAATCGAGTATCGCGATTTGTGGGCTTCGTCTAGGATGAGGTTTCGTAGATCGCCATATCTAGGCACCCAAATTTTTCCGGCGTAATATCGAAGTCCGGTCTCCTTAACTTCGAATCGGGAGACGAGAATGTTTAAAAGTTCGCGTGTGATGTTGTTGTCCTTAAGAGCTTCATCTTGGGCTACCCGGATTTGGCTATTAAGGTTGGAGTGGATGGTGATATTCAAAGCTCGGACACGAAGAGGCACCGCTCTTTCCTTTCGACTTAAGGCATCGGCCACTACATTTGCCTTCCCGGGGTGGTAACGAAGCTCGCAATTATAATCGTTCAAGGTCTCAATCCACCTTCGTTGTCTCATGTTTAGTTGCTTTTGATCGAAGATATGTTGGAGACTTTTGTGATCGGTAAAGATAGTACTCTTGGTACCAAGAAGATGATCTCTCCATAACTTAAGTGCAAAGATGACGGCACCGAGTTCAAGATCATGTGTCGTGTAGTTTCGTTCGTGGACTTTGAGTTGTCGAGAGGCATAAGCAATGACTTTCTTTCGTTGCATTAATACGCATCCATAACCGTTTTTCGAGGCATCACAATATACAACAAAATCATCATTGCCTTCGGGAAGTGACAAGATAGGAGCGGTGGTTAGCTTAGTTTTCAAGATTTGAAAAGCGGTTTCTTGTTCGGAGGTCCAAACGAATTTTCGTTCCTTGTGAGTTAACGCGGTTAAAGGACGAGCGATTAGGGAGAAATCCTTGATGAATTTACGATAGTATCCGGCGAGACCCAAGAATTGACGAATTTGAGTAGGAGTAGTAGGAGTCTCCCATTTACTAATGGCTTCGATTTTTGCGGGATCGACTTTAATGCCTTGATCACTTACAACATGACCAAGAAATTGAACTTCCTTTAACCAAAATTCACACTTGGAGAACTTGGCATATAGTTGCTCTTTTCTCAAGAGCTCGAGCACGAGTCGGAGATGTTCTTTGTGTTCCTCTTCGTTTTTAGAATAGATCAAAATATCATCGATGAACACGATAACGAATTTGTCGAGGTAAGGTTTGCACACGCGGTTCATGAGATCCATGAACACCGCTGGTGCGTTAGTGAGACCGAAAGGCATGACAAGGAATTCATAACTACCATAACGAGTCCGGAAAGCGGTTTTGGAGACATCTTCCCCTTTAACCCTTAGTTGATGATAACCCGAACGGAGATCGATTTTTGAGTATACACGAGAACCTTGTAGTTGATCAAAAAGGTCATCAATGCGAGGAAGAGGATATCGGTTCTTAACCGTCAATTTGTTTAGTTCACGATAATCAATGCACATTCGTAGGGATCCGTCTTTCTTCTTGACGAACAAAATCGGAGCGCCCCATGGTGAATGGCTAGGTTGAATGAAACCACGGTCAAGTAACTCTTGGATTTGACTTTGTAATTCTTGCAATTCGGATGGAGCGAGTCTATATGGTGCACGCGCTACGGGTGCGGCTCCTGGAATAAGATCGATTTGAAATTCAATCGGTCGATGAGGTGGAAGACCCGGTAATTCGTCGGGAAATACATCGGAAAGGTCACTAACAATTGGCACACCTTCGATGCGCTTTTCGTCGGCCTCGACTTTCTTAACGTGAGCAAGAATCGCGAAACAACCCTTGTGAAGTAGCTTTCGAACTTTAAGGCACGAAACGAGATTGAGTCCGGTGCAATTTTTGTCGCCATAGACAATCAATGGTTCACCATTCTCGATAGCAATTCGGATTGCGTGAAGATCGCAAAGAATGTGAGATTTATTTTTGACCATCCAATTCATACCGATTATTACATCAAAACTCCCTAATTCCATGGGTATCAAGTCAATTTCAAATTCCTTACCCAAAATGTTCAAAGTACACCCCCGGTAATATGTGTCGGCACTTAAGAGTTTTCCGTCGGCCACTTCGATGGAATAAGTAGTATCTAAAGGGTGTGGTGGAGTGCAAAGGGTAGGAGCCAAAGTCTTGGACACAAAACATTTATCGGCACCCGAATCGAATAAGCAAGTAACATAAGAGTTGTTGAGAAGAAACGTACCCGTGACTAGTTCATTGTCATCTCGGGCTTCCTCGGTGTTGATGTTAAAGGCTCGGCCTCGGTTGTTGGGGTTGGCTTTCTTTTTCGGGCATTCGTTCTTATAATGGCCCGTTTGGCCACATTCGTAACAAGTGACCGTTTTTGGAGGATTGGGCCCCTTTCGAGCAACGGGGGCGGCGCTTGTGCAATTGTTGGCCCTATGACCAACACCTTGGCAACGGTGACAAACTAGTTTGTTACATTCGCCGTGATGATGCTTGTGGCATTTGTTGCAAAAAGGTAAGTTTCCGACATAGCCCTTCTTGCCGTCGTTGTTGAAAGGCTTTTTGGTGAAGGTGTTGTTGTAGTAGGTTGATGGAGTGGCTTCCCATTTCCTTTTGTTGCCACCCGACTTGTCCTCGGCCTTAGGAGCCGGCACTACGATTTCGTCAACCGTTTCAATTAGTTGGCGAGCCATGTTCATAGCGGCTTGATGAGTAGTGGGTTTGGATGACATCACCCCTTGTTTGATGCTTTTTGGAAGACCGAGCATGTAGAGCTCAATCCTTTGAGATTCGGGGTTAACAAGATTAGGACACATCAAGGATAGTTCGGCGAAGCGTTGATTATAAGCTTTAAGATCGTTTCCGACCGCTTTCAAAGCTCTTAGTTCTTCCTCAAGCTTTCGGGTTTCTTCGCGCGGAAAATATTCAACAATCATCTTTTCCTTTAGATTGGCCCAAGAGAGGGCATGAGCTTCATCGGTACCCACCGATTGAACATAGGTGTTCCACCATGTTAGAGCGATTCCGGAGAAAGTGTGGGTGGAGTATTTGACCTTGTCTTGATCCCGACAACCGCTTATGCTAAAGACGGCCTCGGTTTGTTCAAACCAACGAGTAAGCACAACCGGTCCCCCGGTTCCATCATAAGTGTGAGGTTTGCACCCCATGAAAGCTTTGTAGGAGCACCCTTCGCTAGAGTTACCGGCCCCATTGTTGTTGTTGTTGTTGTTGTGGTTGTTGTTATTGTTATTGTTGTTGGAAGAGTGACCGGCCATGGCCGCATCTACGGCGGTAGCTATCATCCGTTCGAGAGCTTGTTCGGGAGTTTCATTGCGGCGTACACGACGAGGAGCCATTGTTCCTTCAAAACAAAAGAATACCGTTGGTTAGTATTCTAAATAATACTAACCGTGATATGGGATAAAGATAGAGAGAAAATTATCCTTGACCCGCCTTAAATTCTTTATGTCATAATGTCGGTATGTTCATATGAGTCACCGTAATATAATTTCCGGGAATTATATTACCCTAATTCATATGTGCATTCGACATTACATCATATAGTCAAGGTGGCGTGTCAATTAAATTATATAACGCAAGATTTAGATAGAATAAGAGTAGACATGAGTAGAAGAGTCAGAGTATAAATGCACAATTTGTCAGGTAATTCCTATGTCAAGTCTATATGCCGGTTGTAGTCTAGACTCACCAATGTACCCTATGACTCGGGGTTGACACCAATGAACTCTAAATCCCTACAACCAAGGCTCTGATACCACTTGTAGCGACCCCGACAAATCGTCAAGTGACGGCGTCGTCTACGTACGGTCCCATTACATGGTTATAAGTATTTATAACAAAGTTTGACCGAAAATATGTCGCATACATTTCATAAAGGATGTTTCAATGTTTACAAAAGTAATTCCCAAGACAAGTACATAACAAAAGTTATTGTTCATATGAAACACGTGCGACACAGTTTAAAATAGCCAAAAAGACGCTCCACGTATGCAAGTATACTCGACATCCAATGCAAGTATCAAAAAGTATGTGCGGAAGCATGTATCACCTAAGTTCAAATACCTGAGAAAAACATAGAGAATCTGTCAACGAAAACGTTGGTGAAATCATAGGTTTAAATAAGTAAATGAGTTAAAAGCAAGCTGAACCACAAGAGTTGCAATATTGATAAAGTCATAGTACATTCTAAAAGTTAATATTCACGAGCACCCAATTATCAAAGCTTAACATTCCGTCCATTGAATACCCCATAAATTAGTGCTAGAACAACACTGTTTCCCGAAAATATATTTCATCCGTAGACGGTAGCGAACCGTCAAAGATGAGGGTTGTCAACCCATATGGCCATATAACATAAGTTCTCGCTTACACCATCTGATGTAACTAATGATAATCGGATTGAGGATTTTCGTTCTAAACTCGTATGTAGAATGTTTGTTTTCCCGTTCTTGTGTTCACTTAGTTCAAAAGAAACGTTTATGTTTTCTCATCCCAAAAGTAAGTTTAAAAGAGTAAAAGTGGGACTATGATCTCACCTTGAGTGCACGTACGAAAAGTACTTCACAAAATAACGTGTGTGAAGGATAGTGCTAGTCTTGACCTAAACAAATAGGTCGTATCAATAACGGTAAACACGATAGGTCAAAGATGTTCAATTAGTCCTATGGCTCGTTACGACTCGATTATTTAGCATGTGAAATCAAATTGTCAAGTTTCATGCAAGATACAAGTATATAAACAAGTTAGGAAGGTTGCATAATCATTTGGTTAAGTTTGACAAAAAGTCAAACCTTGGTCGGTCAAAGTCAACGAAAAAGTCAACACGTTCGGGTCGTGTCCCGAACTATTTTTCTGAGGTTTTTAATCATGTATGAGCATGTTAGGACAAGTTACATGTGAATCGGAGGTGCGTAGCATAGCAAACATTATTCAAAAATTGACCAAGTTGGACAGACCCAAATGGCGCGCCGCGCGGGTATATGGCGCGCCGCGCCATTACCTGTGCAGAGAATTCTGGCAGTTTTTAAGTTTTATGCACGAACCTAACTTCAAACAATCACCATTTATGATCCGCAAGCAATCAAGACATGTATCTTATACCGTTGGGAAGGTAATTTGACGAGGAAAACAACTAAACACATTTCATCAATCAATCTACCTATTACAACAACCAAAACCGCATCTAATGCTTAACATTAACCGCATACAAGTTCATAAATGCAATTCAATGATTCGGGCAACCAATTTACATGAATGATATGCCGTTTCGAAGGTAATCAAGCATACAATCCAACTAAACACTTACCAATAATAATCCATGGCATTCAATGCATCAAAAGTCCATTTCAAGTTCATCAAACCCTAACCCAAATTCACCAAAATCAATAATCAAGTTCTTGAAGTTTTCTATGGCAACCTACACATCAAATTGAAGCTAGTGATGCTAGTAACACAATTAAAACATCAACTTTTAACATCTAACAACATATGATCATCCAAAATTCAAGAACAACACACCAAAATTCAAGTTCATGCTAGTTACACTAAAACAACGAGATCGAGCATATAAATCATATATTCATGTTAGACTTGAGCCATAGACACTAATTAACACTTTTATAAGTTAAAAACATCAAGAACACAAAATCTAGTGATTTTAGAAAGTTACCCAAATGAGATGAAGTTGGTACCAAAATGAAGAGGATGAAGAGAGGATCACAAATATGTAGTTTATTTTGTTGTAAGCCTCCTAGATCGAATTTAGATGATGATTGAATGAATTTGGTAAATGGGTGTGTGTTCTTGCTAGAGAGAAAGAGAGAGAGATGGAGATGATAATGAATGGGTGAAAGGGGTTTGACCCTTTGACCTAGTCAAGGGTTTGATCCCTTGTCAAGTTTAGTCCCTCAACTTTCGTTCGGGTGCGGGAATTACCTAAACGAGATAATTTAAAACGCGTATCAACGGGAGATGTTATAAACATATAACGGACTTTATATTAGTATAACGGAAAAGTAAATGGAAAAAGGCGGGATGTTATAGTTAGCACGTCTATACTTGAAGGAAGTTGTCTCCAGACATGGAATACCAGTCTCTATAATCTCTGATAGGGATGGAAGATTTGTTTCATGGTTTTGGTAGACACTGCAACAAGCATTGGGGACTCGTCTAGACATGAGTACTGCTTATCATCCACAAACTGATGGGCAGAGTGAAAGGACGATACAGACACTTGAAGACATGCTACGGCAATGTGTTATCGATTTCGGAAACAGTTGGGATCGACACCTACCGTTAGCAGAATTTTCCTACAACAACAGTTATCATTCGAGTATTGAGATGGCGCCGTTTGAGGCACTTTATGGTAGAAAGTGCAGGTCTCCAATTTGTTGTAGTGAATTGGGGGATAGACAGATTACGGGTTCGGAGATAATACAAGAAACTGCCGAGAAAATCATCCAAATTCAACAACGATTGAAAACCGCCCAGAGTCGACAAAAGAGCTATGCGGACAGTAAAAGAAAAGATATAGAATTTGGGATTGGAGAGATGGTCATGCTTAAGGTTTCACCTTGGAAAGGCGTTGTTCAATTTGGTAAACGGGGGAAACTAAATCCAAGGTACATTGGACCATTCAAGATTATAGATCGTGTCGGACCAGTAGCTTACCAACTGGAGTTACCTCAACAACTTGCAGCTGTACATAACATTTTTCATGTCTCGAATCTACCGAAGTGTTTTGCTAAAGAAGATCTCACTATTCCGTTAGACGAAATCCAAATCAACGAAAATCTTCAATTTATTGAAGAACCCGTCGAGATAATGGTTCGTGAGGTTAAAAGGCTCAAGCAAAACAAGATACCAATTGTTAAGGTTCGATGGAATGCTCGTAGAGGACCCGAGTTTACCTGGGAACGAGAAGATCAGATGAAGAAGAAATACCCGCACTTATTTCCAGAAGATACGTCAACACCTCCAACTGCTTAAAATTTCGGGACGAAATTTATTTAACGGGTAGGTACTGTAGTGACCCGAACTTTTCCATTTTATATATATTAAATGAAATTGATATTTATATGATTAAGTGTTTCCAACATGTTAAGCAATCAAACTTGTTAAGACTTGATTAATTGAAATAGGTTTTATATAGACAATTGACCACCCAAGTTGACCGGTGATTCACGAACGTTAAAACTTGTAAAAACTATATGATGTCATATATATGGATATATATATATATATATATATATATATATATATATATATATATATATATATAGTTAACATGGTATTATGATAAGTAAACATATCATTAAGTATATTAACAATGAACTACATATGTAAAACAAGACTACTAACTTAATGATTTCGAAACGAGACATATATGTAACGATTATCGTTGTAACGACATTTAATTGTATATATATCATATTAAGATATATTAATATATCATAATATCATGATAATGTAATAATTTAACATCTCATTTGATATAATAAACAATGGGTTAACAACATTTAACAGGATTGTTAACCTAAAGGCTTCAAAACAACATTTACATGTAACGACTAACGATGACTTAACGACTCAGTTAAAATGTATATACATGTAGTGTTTTAATATGTATTTATAAACTTTTGAAAGACTTCAAGACACTTATCAAAATACTTCTACTTAACAAAAATACTTACAATTACATCCTCGTTCAGTTTCATCAACAATTCTACTCGTATGCACCAGTATTCGTACTCGTACAATACACAACTTTTAGATGTATGTACTATTGGTATATACACTCCAATGATCAGCTCTTAGTAGCCCATGTGAGTCACCTAACACATGTGGGAATCATGATTTGGCAACTAGCATGAAATATCTCATAAAATTACAAAAATATTAGTAATCATTCATGACTTATTTACATGTAAACAAAATTACACATCCTTTATATCTAATCCATATACCAACGACCAAAAACACCTAAGAACACTTTCATTCATCAATTTTCTTCATAAAATTGATCTCTCTCAAGTTCTATCTTCAAGTTCTAAGTATTCTTCATAAATTCTACATGTTCTAGTTTCATAAAATCAAGAATACTTCCAAGTTTGCTAGCTTACTTCCAATCTTGTAAAGTGATCATCCAACCTCAAGAAATCTTTCTTATTTACAGTAAGATATCTTTCTAATATAAGGTAATACTCATATTCAAACTTTGATTCAATTTCTATAACTATAACAATCTTATTTCGAGTGGAAATCTTACTTGAACTTGTTTTCGTGTCATGATTCTGCTTCAAGAACTTTCAAGCCATCCAAGGATCCTTTGAAGCTAAATCCATTTTTTTATTTTCCAGTAGGTTTATCCACAAAACTTGAGGTAGTAATGATGTTCATAACATCATTCGATTCATACATATAAAGCTATCTTATTCGAAGGTTTAAACTTGTAATCACTAGAACATAGTTTAGTTAATTCTAAACTTGTTCGCAAACAGAAGTTAATCCTTCTAACTTGACTTTTAAAATCAACTAAACACATGTTATATATCTATATGATATGCTAACTTAATGATTTAAAACCTGAAAACACGAAAAACACCGTAAAACTGGATATACACCGTCGTAGTAACACAGCGGGCTGTTTTGGGTTAGTTAATTAAAAACTATGATAAACTTTGATTTAAAAGTTTTTCTTCTGGGAAAATGATTTTTCTTATGAACATGAAACTATATCCAAAAATCATAATTAAACTCAAAGTGGAAGTATGTTTTCCAAAATGGTCATCTAAACGTCGTTCTTTCGACTGAAATGACTACCTTTACAAAAACGACTTGTAACCTGTATTTTTGACTATAAACTTATACTTTTTATGTTTATATTCATAAACCAATATGAAACCATAGCAATTGGATTCACTCAAAACGGATTTAAAACGAAGAAGTTATGGGTAAAACAAGATTGGATATTTTTACTTGTTGTAGCTACGCGAAAATTGGTAACAAATCTATACAAATCATATCCTAGCTAACTTATATTGTATTATACATGTATTCTAATATATTATGTAATCTTGGGATACCATAGACACGTATGCAATTGTTTTGACATATCATATTGACCCATTTATATATATTATTTGGAACAACCATAGACACTCTATATGCAGTAATGTTGGAGTTAGCTATACAGGGTTGAGGTTGATTCCAAAAATATATATACTTTGAGTTGTGATCTAGCCCGAGACGTGTATACACTGGGTCGTTGATTGGGTCAAGATAATATATATCAATTTATTTCTGTACATCTAACTATGGACAACTAGTTGTAGGTTACTAACGAGGACAGCTGACTGAAAATATTTAAAACATTAAAATGTATTAAAAATGTTGTAAATATATTTTGAACATACTTTGATATATATGTACATATTTTTTATAGGTTCATGAATCGACCAGTGGCCAAGTCTTACTTCCCGACGAAGTAAAAATCTGTGAAAGTGAGTTATAGTCCCATTTTTAAAATCTAATATTTTTGGGATGAGGATACATGCAGTTTTATAAATGTTTTACAAAATAGACACAAGTATGCGAAACTACATTCTATGGTTGGATTATTAAACCGAATATCGCCCTTCAAGTCTGGTAGCCTAAGAATTAGGGAAATGGCCCCTAATTAATGTGAATCCTAAAGATAGATCTATTGGGCTTAATAACCCCCATTCAGGTTATGGATGGTTTAGTACTTCGAGATTATTATACAGACGAGAGGTTCTATTTTGGAGATATTCTATGCGTTAAGTTAACGTCGGTTACCAGGTGTTCAACATATGAATGATTTTTATCTCTATGCAGTTTGCGAAATGCCTGATAATAGATGTGTTATAAAAATGAAATCTTGTGGTCTATTATTATGATTTAATAATATGTAGGTTAAACCTATAACTCACCAACAATTTTGTTGACGTTTTAAGCATGTTTATTATCAGGTGATTATTAAGAGCTTCCGCTGTTGCATACTAAATTAAGGACAAGATTTGAAGTCCATGCTTGTATAATATTGTTTAAAAACTGCATTCGAAGACTTATGTTGATGTGTAATATTATTGTAAACCATTATGTAATGGTCGTGTGAAAAACGCTATATTTTAGATTATCATTATTTGATAATCGTCGTAAATTTTAAAGGTTATGGTTTACTTTAAAATCGAATGCAGTCTTGGAAAAACGTCTCATATAGAGGTCAAAACCTCGCGACGAAATCAATTAATATGGAACGTTTATAATGAATATGAACGGGACATTTCAAATTTAAAGCTAGATCTATTTTTCTCATTTCCAGTAGGTTTATCCACAAAATCTGAGGTAGTAATGATGTTCATAACATCATTCGATTCATATATATTAAACTACCTTATTCGAAGGTTTAAACTTGTAATCACTAGAACATAGTTTAGTTAATTATAAACTTATTCGCAAATAAAAGTTAATCCTTCTAACTTGACTTTTAAAATCAACTAAACACATGTTATATATCTATATGATATGCTAACTTAATGATTTAAAACCTGAAAACATAAAAAAACACCGTAAAACCGGATTTACGCCGTCGTAGTAACACCGCGGGCTGTTTTGGGTTAGTTAATTAAAAATTATGATAAACTTTGATTTAAAAATTGTTCTTCTGGGAAAATGATTTTTCTTATGAACATGAAACTATATCCAAAAATCATGGTTAAACTCAAAGTGGAAGTATGTTTTCCAAAATGGTCATCTAGACGTCGTTCTTTCGACTGAAATGACTACCTTTACAAAAACGACTTGTAATCTATATTTCCGACTATAAACTTATACTTTTTCTGTTTAGATTTATAAACTTAAGTTCAATATGAAACTATAGCAACTTGAATCACTCAAAACGGATTTAAAACGAAGAAGTTATGGGTAAAACAAGATTGGATAATTTTTCTTGTTGTAGCTACGTGAAAATTGGTAACAAATCTATATTAATCATATCCTAGCTAACTCATATTGTATTATACATGTATTCTAATATATTATGTAATCTTGGGATACCATAGACACGAATACAATATTTTGACATATCATATCGACCCCATCTATATATATATTTCGGAACAACCATAGACACTCTATATGCAGTAATGTTGGAGTTAGCAATACAGGGTTGAGGTTGATTCCAAAATATTATATATACTTTGAGTTGTGATCTAGTCTGATGTGATGACCCGGTAATTTCTGATCAAATTTAAACTTAAGCTTTATATGATTTCGACACGATAAGCAAAGTCTGTAATGTTGAGTCTCAAAAAGTTTTGAAACTATATTCATGTAATCAATTACCCTTTGACTGTGCTCGTCGATTCAAGAACAATTATTGTCAATAAGTATGAATATATATATATATATATATATATATAAATATAAATATAAATATAAGTATATATATATATATATATATATATATATATATATAAATATAAATATAAATATAAGTATATATATTAATTTGAATTAATAAAATACAAATTAATCATTTGAATTGAAAATGTAAAGTAAAATACAAAATAATTAAACTATTATTAATATATATATATATATATATATATATATATATATATATATATATATATATATATATATATATATATATATATGACTCCTATACAAACTTAATATTATATAATATTAAATATTCAATTATGTTATTATATAAAATCAGTATTACAGAATTTATGATATGAAAGGGTAATATATTAATTTTTATAACAAGTTAAATTATAGTTGTCATATTAAGATTTTTATTACAAATATTAATAGTAATATTTATATCTGTTCCATTAATGTTGCTATATATATATATATATATATATATATATATATATATATATATATATATATATATATATATATATATATATATATATATTATATAGATATGAAATATAAAAATTATAATAGCATTACTAATATTAATGTTACCATCATCAATATTATTATTATTAGTGTTATCATGATTACTATTTTATTTATTATTAGTAATATTATAAAAAATTTAGATTCTAATAACTAACTAAAGTTATTAGTTCTAATTTTTCATTTTTTGAGATATCATTATTATTATTAGTATTATATTATTTGAGGTTATTATTATTAATATTATTATTATAAATATTAATACCTTTATTATTTGTAATATTATTAAATTAACTGTATTTTAATTAAACATATTATATTTATAAACTGTAATACTAGGATATATAATAATACAGTTATAAATTAGATTGTTATATATATATCACCTAATGTACGTTTCCGTTAGAGATGAAAGGACCCGTTCATATACATTATAAATGATTCACAATAGTTGATTACATTGCAAGGTATTTGACCTCTATATGATACATTTTACAAACATTGCATTCGTTTTTAAAAGACAAACTTTCTTTACATCGAAAATTGACAGGCATGCATACCATTTCATAATATCCACTATCCAACTATAAATTGATTTAATAATAATCTTCGATAAACTCAATGTCTCGAATGCAACGTTCTTCGAAATATGCTATGAAAGACTCCAAGTAATATCTTTAAAATGAGCAAATGCACAGCGAAAGATTTCTTTAACACCTGAGAATAAACATGCTTTAAAGTGTCAACCAAAAGGTTGGTGAGTTCATTAGTTTATCATAATCATTTATTTCCATCATTTTAACAGACCACAAGAATTTCGTTTCCAGTTCTCATAAATATACGTCCCATGCATAGAGACAAAAATAATCATTCATATGGTGAACACCTGGTAACCGACATTAACTAGATACATATAAGAAATTCCCCTATCATTCCGGGATCCTCCTTCGGACATGATATAAATTTTGAAGTACTAAAGCATCCGGTACTTTGGATGAGGTTTGTTAGGCCCAATAGATCTATCTTTAGGATTCGCGTCAATTAGGGTGTATGTTCCCTAATTCTTAGATTACCAGACTTTAATAAAAAGGGGCATATTCGATTTCGATAATTCAACCATAGAATGTAGTTTCAATTACTTGTGTCTATTTCATCAAACATTTATAAAAGCGCATGTATTTTCAGTCCCAAAAATGTAAAGAGTAAAAAGGCAAATGAAACTCACCATACTGTATTTCGTAGTAAAAATACATATAACGTCATTGAACAAGTGCAAGGTTGGCCTCGGATTCACGAACCTAAATTAATTATATATATTTATGTGTTGGTCAATATTTGTCTAACAAATTAGGTCAAGTCATAGTGTACCACAATCCTAATGCTCGAGACTAATATGCAAAAGTCAACAAAAGTAAATTTGACTCAAAATAATTTCCAAAAAATCTATACATGATTAATATATAGTTTAAATATCGTCGTTTTATATTTTTAAATATTATTAAAAGATTTATTAGAGTAAATAATATAATTTATTTATTAATAAATAAAATTTTATATTAAATTTATATAATAAAATATACTTTTATATATATTAAGTAATAAAATTTATAGGGTTCATTTAATATCATAAAGATAATATGATAGGTATTATTAAAGTAAGTTATTACACGTAGTAAAATATGTTTGTATCACATATTTATTTGATAAAATAATATCTATAATGATAGTAAGTAAAAGTTGTATTATTTTGTAATAATAATTATTATTATAAAAATATCAATATTTATAATTACTAAGATGACATTATGATAAAACGATAATTCTAATTATGATAACTTTAATATTTACGATAATTTTTAATATTATCTTTAAAATAATAATTCTATTTAAAATAATAATAATAATGATATTTTATAGTAACAATGACATTTCTATTAAAATGATAATTTTTGTTAAAATGATAGTTTTAATACTAACGATACTTTTAATAATAATAGTAATGATAAAAATAATAAGAACGATAATTTTATCTAAATCAATATCTTATAATATTTTAATTTCATCATGATACTCTTACTCATTATTTCTTAATCGTTAATAGCATTTAATCATCTTTTATATCGTGTTCATAATAATGATAATAATAGTAATCAAAATAATTAGGTGTTGCAAATATTTGTTTTAATTACACTAATATTAATAATGATAGTTTCTATAACATTATTAACGATAATACTAATAATTATCTTAATGATAATATAGTAATAATAATAATAACAATAACAATAACCATTTTTAAATAATGATATATATATTAACAATGATAATAATAATAATAATAATAACACTAATAATAATAATAATAATAATAATAATTGGATAATAATAATAATACTAATTATAACTTTAACGATAGTAATAATAAACAAAATAACAATTTTTAATGATAAATCCCTTTTATTGATAAAGATAATAATAATGATAATAATAAGATAAAACTAGAACGACGATAAAAACGACGATAATAATAATCATTTTTAATAAAAATATCGAAAATTCAATTGATTATAACTTCTAATCCGTTCATCGAAACCATTCGATATCTAAAGGAAAAGTTCTTAATTTTTCGCTAGCTTTCCAAGGACATGCATATCTTATACCTTATCTCAACCGCAAGTGTAACTAATTCAAGATTCAACCTAACCTGTCTAAGGGCAATATCAAAAGTACAAGCATGCATAATCCTAAATACTCGAGCACTAGTCAGGGATACACTATTAGTATGTAAAAGTTAAATTATGAGTACTCACGTATCAATATTGAGATTCAATATTGCAGAAAAGGTACGTAGACGCAACGGAAATGATAAACACTATATTGACCTCACGAGCATACCCATGAACCATACTCAATCACCTCCATAGTTATAACCCATAATTTTCTTAATCCTATCCTACTCGAAAAACAATTTCGAAATCACTCGGACAGCACTCCATCGTAATATTTTATGTATACTAATAATATCTTGAAATAATACGGAGTAAATATATATGTAAATCGATTGAGAGAGTTTAAAGAAAAATATTTTCAAGTTTCTATGAAATAATGAAACCTATTGAATTCTATTTATAATAGATTTTTGAATTATTAAAGTGAATTATTAAAGTATGAATTATTAAAGTGAATTATTAAATTATGAATTATTAAAGTGAATTATTAAAGTATGAATTATTAAAGTATGAATTATTAAAGTATGAATTATTAAAGTATTAATTATTAAAGTTAAAGTAAAGTAAAAATAAAGTAAAGGTAAAGTTTAAGTATAGTAAAAGTATAAAACTATGTACGTATAATACGCGTATAAATATATATAATATTAATTTAAATCGTTATATATATTTAATAAAATAAAATATAAATATCGTTATCTTTATCATACTAGTTAAGTAATGAGTTGTTAAAAGTGGTTCTAGATATTTATAAAAGTTATATACATTTTAATAATAAAGTTCTTTTTAAACTGAAAACGTTTTTGTACGTTTGAAACTAAATAGATCAATCGAGTCTTTATGAGATTCAATCTTCCACTATCCTTTGTCTAGTTCTCAATGATTGATAATTTGTTCTTATTTATAAATCACTTTACCATTTTCCGAATATTGTTAAAATGGAAAGATTTCTCAAATCAACGTGGGCCTTTCAACAGAGACTTGTAATCATAATTCAATATATCTGATAATTCAATCATTTGATCTTATCTTCTAATTCCATTGATAAACATTTTGAAACAGATACAATCATATAAAGTATTTAATCTAATATTTTGTTTACGTTTCAAGTTATAATATATATACACATATACATATATAATCATATTCGTTTAATGGTTCGTGAATCATTGGAACTTGGTCGAGGTTGAATGAATGTATGAACATAGTTTAAAATTCTTGAAATTTAACTTAACAAATATTGCTTATCGTGTCGGAAACATATAAAGATTAAAGTTTAAATTTGGTTGGAAATTTCCGGGTTGTCACAGTACCTACCCGTTAAAGAAATTTCATCCCGAAATTTGAGTGAAAAGGTCGTGAATGATAATAAGTATGTTTTCATGATGCATACGGGATGAAAATTAGAGTTTTATCATCAGCGAATAATTTGGATAAACAATCCATTTATATGAAGAGTACGAATGAAGCTAACATAGAAGAATGAAATGAGTAAGTGTAGATTCATCTTATCATTTGACGTAGATATGATTGATTCCCAGATTTCAAGGGATTTGAAGAAAATCTTCTTAATAAGATTTGACTCTCCGGTAATCAAGGGAATTAGGATCCGCTTTAAATGCGATCATCCATTTTAATTGTTCTGTCAGAGATTTTCTTATAAATTCACCTCCTTCGTTTCCTTACAACTCACACCTTCTGTTGATGCATTTTATGCAAGTCCCTAGACATATACCCACGTCCATTGCAGGTACAACAGTTTACAGGCCACCATGATTGCTCGTTATTATCCTATCCGTGTTTATATGTGGTTACGGGAACTGCAGGAACGAGATTTAGATGTTTGACTATGTTAGACTTAGTCAGAGGTACGAGTGAAGCCTCACTAGTACGGCTGACAGGATCATACACACGGTTGATGCTGAGCTAAGTCACAATTACAACCTAAATGAGAAGACACGAGTGAGTGATCACCCGTACGGCTGATGAAGCCAACTCGTACGTGTGATGAATGAATCGTATGGGTGAGTCAACAGCAGGGGTATATAAAGTCTTATGTTCTTCATTTTAGGTTAAGCCTCTCATTTGTTACACACACTCAGATCTAGTGAGCTCATCCGATTCTCTCTCAGTCCAAATCACCCAGGTGGTGAATAATAGCTCTAGGTGTTGATCTAATCACACTTGATTTAGTTGTGGTTTGACTAAATTAATCAAAAAAAACTTAACCTATTCACTAGAGGGTTTGATTCACTTATTCCGCCATTGTGTGAGTTAAATCTATTGATTTCTAAGTTCCTAGTCATGTTTCATCACCTTCTATTCTTTCTCCCTCAACTTATATTTTAAAGTATTCATCAATATGCTCCATCCAGTTCTGATTCTCGATATACTTCTAACTTTCGTATCGGTCATTCTTCTTTTTCATCTACCGCCAGAAGAATCTATTTACTTCTACTATACTCTTGGGTTTATAGTGTTTCTAGTTCTCCCGTGTCTTTATATTGCTATATGCATCGATATATATGGTTTATAATTTTTGGTTTGTCGTTGGGCTTTATATGTTCCCTTATATTTCAAAATCTTTGCTTCTGTCTTCTATAATCATTATCATTCAGAGTTAATGCTCTCTTTTATTTGCTGCAATTTATACCCCAATTTCTATTTCGGAGTTTTGTCCTTTCGTTTCTTCTTCTTGCGATTAAGCACCGCTTGTAATGGTCCGGAATTCATAGATATGAATTTCGGAATGAACATTGTTAATATTCTAGGAAGGAAATTGTGATGGCACGATCTTGACTTGTCAAATTACTAGAATACCTTGGAAAAGGCCGAATCATCAAGAAATATTTTCTTGATATTTTATGAAATGTCCCGTTTTTATTGATTAAAAACGTTCCATATTAATTGATTTCGTTGCGAGGTTTTGACCTCTATATGAGACATTTTTTCAAAGACTGCATTCATTTTTAAAACAAACCATAACCTTTATTTCATAAATAAAGGTTTAAAAAGTTTTACGTAGATTATCAAATAATGATAATCTAAAATATCCTGTTTACACACGACCATTACATAATGGTTTACAATACAAATATGTTACATCGAAATCAGTTTCTTGAATGCAGTTTTTACACAATATCATACAATCATGGACTCCAAATCTTGTCCTTATTTTAGTATGCAACAGCGGAAGCTCTTAGTATTCACCTGAGAATAAACATGCTTTAAACGTCAACAAAAATGTTGGTGAGTTATAGGTTTAACCTATATATATCAAATCGTAACAATAGACCACAAGATTTCATATTTCAATACACATCCCAAACATAGAGATAAAAATCATTCATATGGTGAACACCTGGTAACTGACATTAACAAGATGCATATATAAGAATATCCCCATCATTTCGGGACACCCTTCGGATATGATATAAATTTCGAAGTACTAAAGCATCTGGTACTTTGGATGGGGTTTGTTAGGCCCAATAGATCTATCTTTAGGATTCGCGTTAATTAGGGTGTATGTTCCCTAATTCTTAGATTTCCAGACTTAATAAAAAGGGGCATATTCGATTTTGATAATTCAACCATAGAATGTAGTTTCACGTACTTGTGTCTATTTTGTAAATCATTTATAAAACCTACATGTATTCTCATCCCAAAAATATTAGATTTTAAAAGTGAGACTATAACTCACTTTCACAGATTTTTACTTCGTCGGGAAGTAAGACTTGGCCACTGGTTGATTCACGAACCTATAACAATATATACATATATATCAAAGTATGTTCAAAATATATTTACAATACTTTTAATACATTTTGATGTTTTAGGTTTATTAAGTCAGCTGTCCTCGTTAGTAACCTACAACTAGTTGTCCATAGTTAGATGTACAGAAATAAATCGATAAATATTATCTTGAATCAATCCACGACCCAGTGTATACGTATCTCAGTATTGATCACAACTCAAACTATATATATATTTTGGAATCAACCTCAACCCTGTATAGCTAACTCCAACATTCACATATAGAGTGTCTATGGTTGTTCCGCAATATATATATAGATGGGTCGACATGATAGGTCGAAACATTGTATACGTGTCTATGGTATCTCAAGATTACATAATATACAATATAAGTTGATTAGGTTATGGTTGGAATAGATTTATTACTAACTTTCACGTAGATAAAATGAGTAGTTTTTATCAATCTTGTTTTACTCGCCATTTCTTCGTTTCTAATCCGTTTTGAGTGATTCCAGTGGCCACGGTTTCATATTGAACTTAAATTTATGAATATAAATAGAAAAAGTATAAGTTTATATTCGGAAATACAAGTTACAAGTCATTTTTGAAAGAGGTAGTCATTTCCGTCGAAAGAACGACATCTTGATGACCATTTTGAAAAACATACTTTCACTTTGAGTTTAACCATGATTTTTGGATATAGTTTCATGTTCATAAGAAAAATAATTTTTCCAGAAGTATAGCTTTTAAATCAAAGTTCTTCTTAGCTTTTAATTATCCCAACCAAAACAGCCCCCGGTTTTACTACGACGGCGTATATCCAGTTTTATGGTGTTTATCGTGTTTCCGGGTTTTAAATCATTAAGTTAGCATATAATATAGATATAGAACATGTGTTTAGTTGATTTTTAAATGTCTAGTTAGAAGGATTAACTTTATTTGTGAACAAGTTTAGAATTAACTAAACTATGTTCTAGTGATTACAAGTTTATAACGTTGAATATAACAGCTTTTTATGTATGAATCGAATGATGTTATGAACTTCATTACTACCTCAAGTTCCTTGGATAAACCTATTGGAAATGAGAAAAATGGATCTAGCTTCAAAGGATCCTTGGATGGCTTGAAAGTTCCTGAAGCAGAATCATGACACGAAAACAATTTCAAGTAAGATTTCCACTCGAAATAAGATTGTTATAGTTATAGAAATTGAATTAAAGTTTAAATATGATTATTACCTTGTATTATAAAGATAACCTACTGTAAGTAACAAAGGTTTCTTGATCTTGGATGATTACTTGGAATAGATTTAGAAAACTTGGAAGTAAACTTGCAATCTTGGAAGTATTCTTGATTTTATGAAACTAGAACTTTTGGAATTTATGAAGAACACTTAGAACTTGAAGATAGATCTTGAAAGAGATCAATTAGATGAAGAAAATTGAAGAATGAAAGTGTTTGTAGGTGTTTTTGGTCGTTGGTGTATGGATTAGATATAAAGGATATGTAATTTTGTTTTCATGTAAATAAGTCATGAATGATTACTCATATTTTTGTAATTTTATGAGATATTTCATGCTAGTTACCAAATGATGGTTCCCACATGTGTTAGGTGACTCACATGGGCTACTAAGAGCTGATCATTGGAGTGTATATACCAATAGCACATACATCTAAAAGCTGTGTATTGTACAAGTACGAATACGGGTGCATACGAGTAGATTTGTTGATGAAAGTGAACGAGGATATAATTGTAAGAATTTTTGTTAAGTAGAAGTATTTTGATAAGTGTCTTGAAGTCTTTTAAAAGTGTATGAATACATATTAAAACACTACATGTATATACATTTTAACTGAGTCGTTAAGTCATCGTTAGTCGTTACATGTAAATGTTGTTTTGAAAACTTTAGGTTAACGATCTTGTTAAATGTTGTTAACCCAATGTTTATACTATCAAATGAGATTTTAAATTATTATATTATCATGGTATTATGATGTACGAATATCTCTTAATATGATCTATATACATTAAATGTCGTTACAACGATAATCGTTACATATATGTCTCGTTTCAAAATCATTAAGTTAGTAGTCTTATTTTTACATATGTAGTTCATTGTTAATACACTTAATGATATATTTACTTATCATTTAACATAATTAACCAAGTGTATCAATATCTTAATATGATTCATATGTACCTAGTAAGACGTTATAACGATAATCGTTATATATATCGTTTTCGAGTTTCTTAATTTAATAGTCTCATTTTTATGTATATAACTCATTGTTATAATACCTAATGAGATACATACTTATAATAAAATCATGTTAACTATATATATAACCATATATATGTCATCGTATAGTTTTTACAAGTTTTAACGTTCGTGAATCACCGGTCAACTTGGGTGGTCATTTGTCTATATGAAACCTATTCCAATTAATCAAGTCTTAATAAGTTTGATTGCTTAACATGTTGGAAACACTTAATCATGTAATTATCAATTTCATTTAATATATATAAACATGGAAAAGTTCGGGTCACTACAGTACCTACCCGTTAAATAAATTTCGTCCCGAAATTTTAAGATGTTGAAAGTGTTAACGAATCTTCTAGAAATAGATGCGGGTATTTCTTCTTCATCTGATCTTCACGCTCCTAGGTGAACTCGGGTCCTCTACAAGCATTCCATCGAACCTTAACAATCGGTATCTTATTTTGTTTAAGTCTCTTAACCTCACGATCCATTATTTCGAAGGGTTCTTCAATGAATTGAAGTTTTTCATTGATTTGGATTTCATCCAACAGAATAGTGAGATCTTCTTTAGCAAAACATTTCTTCAAATTTGAGACGTGGAAAGTGTTATGTACAGCTGCGAGTTGTTGAGGTAGCTCCAGTTGGTAAGCTACTGGTCCGACACGATCTATAATCTTGAATGGTCCAATGTACCTTGGACTTAGTTTCCCCCATTTACTAAATCGAACAACACATTTCCAAGGTGAAACCTTAAGCATGACCATTTCTCCAATTTCAAACTCTATATCTTTTCTTTTACTGTCCGCGTAGCTCTTTTGTCGACTCTGGGCGGTTTTCAATCTTTGTTGAATTTGGATGATTTTCTCGGTAGTTTCTTGTATTATCTCCGGACTCGTAATCTGTCTATCCCCCACTTCATTCCAACAAATCGGAGACCTGCACTTTCTACCATAAAGTGCCTCAAACGGCGTCATCTCAATACTAGAATGATAACTGTTGTTGTAGGAAAATTCTGCTAACGGTAGGTGTCGATCCCAACTGTTTCCGAAATCAATAACACATGCTCGTAGCATGTCTTCAAGCGTTTGTATCGTCCTTTCACTCTACCCATCAGTTTGTGGATGATAGGCAGTACTCATGTCTAGACGAGTTCCTAATGCTTGCTGTAATGTCTGCCAGAATCTTGAAATAAATCTGCCATCCCTATCAGAGATTGGTATTCCACGTCTGGAGACGACTTCCTTCAAATACAGTCGTGCTAACTTATCCATCTTGTCATCTTCTCTTATTGGCAGGAAGTGTGCTGATTTGGTGAGACGATCAACTATTACCCAAATAGTATCAAAACCACTTGCAGTCCTTGGCAATTTAGTGATGAAATCCATGGTAATGTTTTCCCATTTCCATTCCGAGATTTCGGGTTGTTGAAGTAGACCTGATGGTTTCTGATGCTCAGCTTTGACCTTAGAACACGTCAAACATTCTCCTACGTATTTAGCAACATCGCCTTTCATACCCGGCCACCAAAAATGTTTCTTGAGATCCTTGTACATCTTCCCCGTTCCAGGATGTATTGAATATCTGGATTTATGAGCTTCTCTAAGTACCATTTCTTTCATATCTCCAAATTTTGGTACCCAAATCCTTTCAGCCCTATACCAGGTTCTGTCTTCCCGAATATTAAGATGCTTCTCCGATCCTTTGGGTATTTCATCCTTTAAATTTCCCTCTTTTAAAACTCCTTGTTGCGCCTCCTTTATTTGAGTAGTAAGGTTATTGTGAATCATTATATTCATAGATTTTACTCGAATGGGTTCTCTGTCCTTCCTGCTCAAGGCGTCGGCTACCACATTTGCCTTTCCCGGGTGGTAACGAATCTCAAAGTCATAATCATTAAACAATTCAATCCACCTACGCTGCCTCATATTCAGTTGTTTCTGATTAAATATGTGTTGAAGACTTTTGTGGTCGGTATATATAATACTTTTGACCCCATATAAGTAGTGCCTCCAAGTCTTTAATGCAAAAAAAACCGCGCCTAATTCCAAATCATTCAATAACTGAAACGCTTTCTCTTGTTCATCCTTCCATTTAAATTTCTTCCCTTTATGCGTTAATGCAGTCAAGGGTTTTGCTATTATCGAAAAGTCTTGGATGAACCTTCTGTAGTAACCAGCTAGTCCTAAAAACTGGCGTATGTGTTTCGGAGTTTTCGGGGTTTCTCACTTTTCAACAGTTTCTATCTTTGCCGGATCCACCTTAATACCTTCTTTGTTCACTATGTGATCGAGGAATTGAACTTCTTCCAACCAAAATGCACACTTTGAAAATTTAGCGTACAATTCTTCCTTCCTCAATACTTCTAACACCTTTCTCAAATGTTCACCGTGTTCTTGGTCATTCTTTGAGTAAATAAGTATGTAATCAATGAAAACAATGACAAACTTGTCAAGGTATGGTCCACACACTCGGTTCATAAGGTCCATGAACACAGCTGGTGCATTAGTTAAACCAAACGACATGACCATAAACTCGTAATGACTGTAACGTGTTCTGAAAGCAGTCTTTAGAATATCATCTTCTTTCACCCGCATTTGATGATACCCGGAACGTAAGTCAATCTTTGAATAAACAGACGAGCCTTGTAGTTGATAAAATAAGTCGTCGATTCTCGGTAGTGGGTAGCGGTTCTTGATGGTAAGTTTGTACAACTCTCGGTAGTCGATACACAACCTGAATGTACAATCTTTCTTCTTGACAAACAAAACAGGAGCTCCCCACGGTGATGTGCTTGGTCGAATGAAACCACGCTTTAAAAGTTCTTGTAATTGGCTTTGCAGTTCTTTCATCTCGCTGGGTGCGAGTCTGTAAGGAGCACGAGCTATTGGTGCAGCTCCTGGTACAAGATCTATTTGAAATTCAACGGATCGATGTGGGGGTAATCCCGGTAATTCTTTCGGAAATACATCGGGAAATTCTTTTGCGACAGGAACATCATTGATGCTCTTTTCTTCAGTTTGTACTTTCTCGACGTGTGCTAGAACAGCATAGCAACCTTTTCTTATTAGTTTTTGTGCCTTCAAATTACTAATAAGATGTAGCTTCGTGTTGCCCTTTTCTCCGTACACCATTAAGGGTTTTCCTTTTTCTCGTATAATGCGAATTGCATTTTTTGTAACAAACGATCTCTGCTTTCACTTCTTTCAACCAGTCCATACCGATTATCACATCAAAACTCCCTAACTCTACTAGTATCAAGTCAATCTTAAATGTTTCGCTAACCAGTTTAATTTCTCGATTCTGACATATATTATCTGCTGAAATTAATTTACCATTTGCTAATTCGAGTAAAAATTTACTATCCAATGGCGTCAATGGACAACTTAATTTAGCACAAAAATCTCTACTCATATAGCTTCTATCCGCACCCGAATCAAATAAAACGTAAGCAGATTTATTGTCAATAAGAAACGTACCCGTAATAAGCTCCGGGTCTTCCTGTGCCTCTGCCGCATTAATATTGAAAACTCTTCCGCTGCCTTGTCCATTCGTGTTCTCCTGGTTCGGGCAATTTCTAATAATGTGGCCCGGTTTTCCACATTTATAACAAACTACATTGGCATAACTTGCTCCGACACTACTTGCTCCGCCATTACTCGTTCCGACACCATTTGTTCCTTTCGTTCTGTTAACCCCTGGTCCGTAGACCTCACACTTCACTGCGCTATGACCATTTCTTTTACACTTGTTGCAAAAATTTGGTGCAGAACCCCGAGTGATACTTTTCACACCTTTGGCATAGCTGCTTCTGATTGTTGTTATTGTTGCGGTTATTATTGTTGTTAAGATGATTGTTGTAGTTCTGTTGTTGTTGTTGTTGTTGTTGTTGTTGTTGTTGTTGTTGTATTGGTGATTCTTATCACCGTTTTCCTCCCACTTTCTTTTGACTTGCTTCACATTGGCCTCTTCAGCAGTCTGTTCTTTAATTCTTTCTTCAATCTGGTTCACTAGTTTGTGAGCCATTCTACATGCCTGTTGTATGGAGGCAGGCTCGTGTGAACTTATATCTTCTTAGATTCTTTCCGGTAATCCTTTCACAAACGCGTCGATCTTCTCTTCCTCATCTTCGAACGCTCCCGGACATAATAGGCATAATTATGTGAATCGTCTTTCGTACATGGTAATATCAAATCCTTGGGTTCGTAACCCTCTAAATTCTTTCTTGAGCTTATTGACCTCGGTTTTGGGACGGTACTTCTCGTTCATCAAGTGCTTGAATGCTGACCACGGTAGTGCGTAAGTATCATCTTGTCCCACTTGCTCTAGATAGGTATTCCACCATGTTAACGCAGAACCTGTGGAGGTATGCGTAGCGTACTTTACTTTGTCCTCTTCAGTACACTTACTTATGGCAAACACCGATTCGACCTTCTCGTTCCACCATTTCAATCCGATCTGTCCTTCGGTTCCATCAAATTCCAAAGGTTTGCAGGCAGTGAATTCTTTGTAGGTGCATCCTACACGATTTCCTGTACTGCTAGATCCAAGGTTATTGTTGGTATGTAGCGCGGCCTGTACTGCGGCTATGCTTGAAGCAAGAATGGCACGAAATTCCTATTCACTCATATTCAAGGTGTGTCGAGTAGTCGGTGCCATTTCCTTCAAAATAGTCAAATGAAACGAGTTAATCATATAGAATATCAAGAGTAGTAAATAGTATTTCGTAGCGTAATATGAAGTTATTTATAAAAGCTCTTTCTTCATATTAGCGTTTTATACTCTTTTATTCGGATAGTACCTACCCTTTAAGTTCATACTTAGTAGCTAACATACCATTTCAACTACTACAATTCTATATGAAAAACTAATCACAAAAAAATATATATCATATTCAAACCTTTATAAAATAACTTGCAAACTAACAATACCGCTATTTTACATATAGCATGAAATATAGCACATAAAACTTTGATACAAGGTAGTTACGAAGATAATTCTAGTTAATAAATAAGGCGTTCAGCAAAGGCAACAAAGACACGTAATTCATACGTCCAGAAACAAGTCATGCATTCTGGTTTTACTAATACCACTTCCCATCCTTGGTCTTGTGGAACGTAACCGTTGTGACCGATAGTATGACAACGTGTTGTAACGTCGTCAAAAGGACGAAGGTTACGTAATGACCAACAGTCTCGTAATAACCTAAAAACCTCATTTCTTACCCCAATTACCGACTCCGTCACTTGTGGGAACGTTTTGTTTAATAGTTGTAGCCCGATGTTCTTTTTCTCACTTTGGTGAGAAGCGAACATTACTAACCCGTAAGCATAACATGCTTCTTTATGTTGCACGTTAGCCGCTTTTTCTAAATCATGAAGTCCTATATTCGGATACATTGAGTCAAAATAATTTCTTAACCCGTTGCGTAAAATAGCATTTGGGTTCCCCTCAATATATGCGTCAAAGTAAACACATCGTAACTTATGGGTTTCCCAATGTGATATCTCCCATCTTTCAAACGAAAGCCTTTTATAAACCAAGGCATTCTTGGAACGTTCTTCGAATGTCTTACAAACTGATTTTGCCATAAATAGTTGTGCCGAGGAATTCTGACCGACTCTAGACAAATTTCATCAATCATGTCTCCGGGTAAGTCTTCTAAAATATTGGGTTGTCTATCCATTTTGTGTTTTTATACTGTAAAATAGACAAGAGTTAGATTCATAAAAGATGCTTATTAATACAAGCAATTTTTACATCTATCGTAAAGCATAAGCACACTATATTACATATATTACACCGCACAAATACAACTATCTTATTCCGACTCACTCGTTTCTTATTTTTCGAACTTGGTTCTTTTTTCTAAGTTTTTAGGGATATATAATGTTCCCCTAATACGAGCCTTCGTTTTCTACATTGGTCTAGAAAAACCTGGTGGTTTAGAGGTTCCCGGGTTATTGTTACAACTTAAGAAATACGGGTGTTGACGATACATATAAAGTTCATCGGGGTTGGAATCAGATTTCTCTATTTTTATGCCCTTTCCCTTATTGTTCTCTTTTGCCTTTTTAAATTCAGTTGGGGTAATTTCTATAACATCATCAGAATCCTCGTCAGGATCCGATTCATCGAAGAATTGGTAATCCTCCCAATATTTTGCTTCCTTGGCGGAAACACGTTGACCATAATTAACCTTGGTTGGTTGGTTGAGGATTTTCTTTTACTTAACCGTTTTATTATTTCCCCCACCGGTTCTATTTCTTCTTTCGGTTTCTCCTCTTCCGGTTCCGATTCTTCTTCTGGTTCCGACTCTTCTTCCGGTTCCTCTTCGGGAACTTGTGAATCAGTCCACGAATCATTCCAATTTACATTTGACTCTTCATTATTATTAGGTGAGTCAATGGGACTTGTTCTAGAGGTAGACATCTATCACATAATATCAAACGCGTTAAGAGATTAATATATCACATAATATTCACATGTTAAAAATATATAGTTTCCAACAAAATTTGTTAAGCAATCATTTTTTCAAGTAAACACGGTCGAAGTCCAGACTCACTAATGCATCCTAACAAACTCGATAAGACACACTAATGCAAAATTCTGGTTCTCTAAGACCAACGCTCGGATACCAACTGAAATGTCCCGTTCTTATTGATTAAAAACGTTCCATATTAATTGATTTCGTTGCGAGGTTTTGACCTCTATATGAGACGTTTTTCAAAGACTGCATTCATTTTTAAAACAAACCATAACCTTTATTTCATAAATAAAGGTTTAAAAAGCTTTACGTAGATTATCAAATAATGATAATCTAAAATATCCTGTTTACACACGACCATTACATAATGGTTTACAATACAAATATGTTACATCGAAATCAGTTTCTTGAATGCAGTTTTTACACAATATCATACAAACATGGACTCCAAATCTTGTCCTTATTTTAGTATGCAACAGCGGAAGCTCTTAATATTCACCTGAGAATAAACATGCTTTAAACGTCAACAAAAATGTTGGTGAGTTATAGGTTTAACCTATATATATCAAATCGTAACAATAGACCACAAGATTTCATATTCCAATACACATCCCATACATAGAGATAAAAATCATTCATATGGTGAACACCTGGTAACCGACATTAACAAGATGCATATATAAGAATATCCCCATCATTCCGGGACACCCTTCGGATATGATATAAATTTCGAAGTACTAAAGCATCCGGTACTTTGGATGGGGTTTGTTAGGCCCAATAGATCTATCTTTAGGATTCGCGTCAATTAGGGTGTCTGTTCCCTAATTCTTAGATTACCAGACTTTATAAAAGGGGCATATTCGATTTCGATAATTCAACCATAGAATGTTGTAGTGACCCGAACTTTTCCATGTTTATATATATTAATTGAGATTGGAAACATTTAATCATGTAAATATCAATCTCAATTAATATATATAAACATGGAAAAGTTCGGGTCACTACAACATTCTATGGTTGAATTATCGAAATCGAATATGCCCCTTTTATAAAGTCTGGTAATCTAAGAATTAGGGAACAGACACCCTAATTGACGCGAATCCTAAAGATAGATCTATTGGGCCTAACAAACCCCATCCAAAGTACCGGATGCTTTAGTACTTCGAAATTTATATCATATCCGAAGGGTGTCCCGGAATGATGGGGATATTCTTATATATGCATCTTGTTAATGTCGGTTACCAGGTGTTCACCATATGAATGATTTTTATCTCTATGTATGAGATGTGTATTGGAATATGAAATCTTGTGGTCTATTGTTACGATTTGATATATATAGGTTAAACCTATAACTCACCAACATTTTTGTTGACGTTTAAAGCATGTTTATTCTCAGGTGAATATTAAGAGCTTCCGCTGTTGCATACTAAAATAAGGACAAGATTTGGAGTCCATGTTTGTATGATATTGTGTAAAAACTGCATTCAAGAAACTGATTTCGATGTAACATATTTGTATTGTAAACCATTATGTAATGGTCGTGTGTAAACAGGATATTTTAGATTATCATTATTTGATAATCTACGTAAAGCTTTTTAAACCTTTATTTATGAAATAAAGGTTATGGTTTGTTTTAAAAATGAATGCAGTCTTTGAAAAACGTCTCATATAGAGGTCAAAACCTCGCAACGAAATCAATTAATATGGAACGTTTTTAATCAATAAGAACGGGACATTTCAGTTGGTATCCGAGCGTTGGTCTTAGAGAACCAGAATTTTGCATTAGTGTGTCTTATCGAGTTTGTTAGGATGCATTAGTGAGTCTGGACTTCGACCGTGTTTACTTGAAAAAATGATTGCTTAACAAATTTTGTTGGAAACTATATATTTTTAACATGTGAATATTATGTGATATATTAATCTCTTAACGCGTTTGATATTATGTGATAGATGTCTACCTCTAGAACAAGTCCCATTGACTCACCTAATAATAATGAAGAGTCAAATGTAAATTGGAATGATTCGTGGACTGATTCACAAGTTCCCGAAGAGGAACCGGAAGAAGAGTCGGAACCAGAAGAAGAATCGGAACCGGAAGAAGAATCGGAACCGGATGAATAAATAGAACCGGTGGGGGAAATAATAAAACTGTTAAGTAAAAGAAAATCCTCAACCAACCGACCAAGGCTAATTATGGTCAATGGTGTTTCCGCCAAGGAAGCAAAATATTGGGAGGATTATCAATTCTCCGATGAATCGGATTCCGACGAGAATTCCGATGATGTTATAGAAATTACCCCAACTGAATTTAAAAAGGCAAAAGAAAATAATAAGGGAAAGGGCATAAAAATAGAGAAATCTAATTCCAACCCCGATGAACTTTATATGTATCGTCAACCCCCGAAGTCCTTAAGTTGTAACAATGACCCGGGAACCTCTAAACCACCAGGTTTTTCTAAACCAATGTTGAAAATAACGGCTCGTATTAGGGGAACAACATATATCCCTAGAAACTTGGCAAAACGAACCAAAACCGAAGAAGAAGAAACAAGCGAGTCGGAATAAGATAGTTGTATTCGTGTAGTGTAATATATGTAATATAGTGTGCTTATGCTTTATGATATATGTAAAAATTGCTTGTATTAATAAGTATCTTTTTTATGAATCTAACTCTTGTCTATTTTACAGTATAAAAACACAAAATGGATAGACAACCCAATATTTTAAGAGACCTACCCGGAGACATGATTGATGAAATCTTGTCTAGAGTTGGTCAGAATTCTTCGGCACAACTATTTAAGGCGAGATCAGTTTGTAAGACATTCAAAGAACGTTCCAAGAATGCCTTGGTTTATAAAAGGCTTTCGTTCGAAAGATGGGGGATATCACATTGGGAAATCCATAAGTTACGATGTGTTTATTTTGACGCATATATTGCGGGGAACCCAAATGCTATTTTACGCAATGGGTTAAGAAATTATTTTGACTCAATATATCCGAATATTGGACTTCGTGATTTAGAAAAAGCGGCTAACATGCAACATAAAGAAGCATGTTATGCTTACGGATTAGTAATGTTCGCTTCTCACCAAAGTGAGAACAAGAACATCGGGCTACAACTATTAAACAAAACGTTCCCACAAGTGACGGAGTCGGTAATTGGGGTAAGAAATGAGGTTTTTAGATTGTTACGGGACTGTTGGACATTACGTAACCCTCGTCCCTTTGACCACGTTACAACACGCTATCTTATCAACGGCCATAACGGTTATGTTCCACAAGACCAAGGATGGGAAGTAGTCCTAGTAAAACCAGAATGCATGACTTGTTTCTGGACGTATGAATTACGTGTCTTTATTGCCTTTGCTGAACGACTTGTGTACTAGCTAGAATTATCTTCACAACTATCTTGTATCAAAGTTATTGTGTGCTATATTTCATGCTTTATGTAAAATAAGCGGTATTGTAAGTTTGTAAAATATTGTATAAAAGTTTAAACGCGAAATATTATTATAATCAGTTTTTCATATAGAATTGTAGTAGTTGAATTGTATATTAGCTACTAAGTATGAACTTAACGGGTAGGTACTACCCGAATTTAAACTTATAAAACGCTAATATGAAGAAAAAGCTTTTATAAATGAGTTCATATTATGCTACGAAATACTATTAACTACTCTTAATATTCTGTATGATTAACTTGTTCCATTTGACAATTTTGAAGGAAATGGCACCGACTACTCGACACACCGTGAATATGAATGAAGAGGAATTCCGTACTTTTCTAGCTTCAAACATAGCCGCAGTACAGGCTGCGCTACATACCAACAATAACCTTGGATCTAGCAGTACAGGAAATCGTGTAGGATGCACCTACAAAGAATTCACTGCCTGCAAACCTTTGGAATTTGATGGAACCGAAGGACCGATCGGATTGAAACGGTGGACCGAGAAGGTCGAATCGGTGTTTGCCATAAGTAAGTGTACTGAAGAGGACAAAGTAAAGTACGCTACGCATACCTTTACAGGTTCTGCGTTAACATGGTGGAATACCTATCTAGAGCAAGTGGGACAAGACGATGCGTACGCACTACCGTGGTCAGCATTCAAGCACTTGATGAACGAGAAGTACCGTCCCAGAACCGAGGTCAATAAGCTCAAGACAGAACTTAGAGGGTTACGAACCCAAGGATTTGATATTACCACGTACGAAAGACGATTCACAGAATTGTGCCTATTGTGTCCGGGAGCATTCGAAGATGAGGAAGAGAAGATCGACGCGTTTGTGAAAGGATTACCGGAAAGAATCCAAGAAGATATAAGTTCACACGAGCCCGCCTCCATACAACAGGCATGTAGAATGGCTCACAAACTAGTGAACCAGATTGAAGAAAGAATTAAAGAACAGACTGCTGAAGAGGCCAATGTGAAGCAAGTCAAAAGAAAGTGGGAGGAAAACGGTGATAAGAATCACCAATACAACAACAACAGCAATTACAACAATAATCGCAACAATTATCCCAACAATCGCAACATCAATCGCAACTACAACAAAAGGCCCAACAACAACAACAACAACAACAACAACAACAGCAACTACAACAATCATCCCAACAACAATAATAACCGCAACAACAACAACAACAATCAGAAGCAGCTATGCCAAAGGTGTGAAAAGTATCACTCGGGGTTCTGCACCAAATTTTGCAACAAGTGTAAAAGAAATGGTCATAGCGCGGCGAAGTGTGAGGTCTACGGACCAGGGGTTAATAGAACGAAAGGAACAAATGGTGTCGGAACGAGTAATGGCGGAGCAAGTAGTGTCGGAGCAAGTTATGCCAATGTAGTTTGTTATAAATGTGGAAAACCGGGCCACATTATTAGAAATTGCCCGAACCAGGAGAACACGAATGGACAAGGCCGCGGAAGAGTTTTCAATATTAATGCGGCAGAGGTACAAGAAGACCCGGAGCTTGTTACGGGTACGTTTCTTATTGACAATAAATCTGCTTACGTTTTATTTGATTCGGGTGCAGATAGAAGCTATATGAGTAGAGATTTTTGTGCTAAATTAAATTGTCCATTGACGCCTTTGGATAGTAAATTTTTACTCGAATTAGCAAATGGTAAGTTAATTTCAGCAGATAATATATGTCAGAATCGAGAAATTAAACTGGCTAGCGAAACATTTAAGATTGATTTGATACCAGTAGAGTTAGGGAGTTTTGATGTGATAATTGGTATGGACTGGTTGAAAGAAGTGAAAGCAGAGATCGTTTGTTACAAAAATGCAAATCGCATTATACGAGAAAAAGGAAAACCCTTAATGGTGTACGGAGAAAAGGGCAACACGAAGCTACATCTTATTAGTAATTTGAAGGCACAAAAACTAATAAGAAAAGGTTGCTATGCTGTTCTAGCACACGTCGAGAAAGTACAAACTGAAGAAAAGAGCATCAATGATGTTCCCATTGCAAAAGAATTTCCCGATGTATTTCCGAAATAATTACCGGGATTACCCCCACATCGATCCGTTGAATTTCAAATAGATCTTGTACCAGGAGCTGCACCAATAGCTCGTGCTCCTTACAGACTCGCACCCAGTGAGATGAAAGAACTGCAAAGCCAATTACAAGAACTTTTAGAGCGTGGTTTCATTTGACCAAGCACATCACCGTGGGGAGCTCCTGTTTTGTTTGTCAAGAAGAAAGATGGTACACTCAGGTTGTGTATCGACTACCGAGAGTTGAACAAACTTACCATCAAGAACCGCTACCCACTACCGAGAATCGACGACTTATTTGATCAACTACAAGGCTCGTCTGTTTATTCAAAGATTGACTTACGTTCCGGGTATCATCAAATGCGGGTGAAAGAAGATGATATTCCAAAGACTGCTTTCAGAACACGTTACAGTCATTACGAGTTTATGGTCATGCCATTTGGTTTAACTAATGCACCAGCTGTGTTCATGGACCTTATGAACCGAGTGTGTGGACCATACCTTGACAAGTTTGTCATTGTTTTCATTGATGACATACTTATTTACTCAAAGAATGACCAAGAACACGGTGAACATTTGAGAAAGGTGTTAGAAGTATTGAGGAAGGAAGAATTGTACGCTAAGTTTTCAAAGTGTGCATTTTGGTTGGAAGAAATTCAATTCCTCGGTCACATAGTGAACAAAGAAGGTATTAAGGTGGATCCGGCAAAGATAGAAACTGTTGAAAAGTGGGAAACCCCGAAAACTCCGAAACACATACGCCAGTTTTTAGGACTAGCTGGTTACTACAGAAGGTTCATCCAAGACTTTTCCAGAATAGCAAAACCCTTGACTGCATTAACGCATAAAGGGAAGAAATTTGAATGGAATGATGAACAAGAGAAAGCGTTTCAGTTATTGAAGAAAAAGCTAACTACGGCACCTATATTGTCATTTCCTGAAGGGAATGATGATTTTGTGATTTATTGTGACGCATCAAAGCAAGGTCTCGGTTGTGTATTAATGCAACGAACGAAGGTGATTGCTTATGCGTCTAGACAATTGAAGATTCACGAACAAAATTATACGACGCATGATTTGGAATTAGGCGCGGTTGTTTTTGCATTAAAGACTTGGAGGCACTACTTATATGGGGTCAAAAGTATTATATATACCGACCACAAAAGTCTTCAACACATATTTAATCAGAAACAACTGAATATGAGGCAGCGTAGGTGGATTGAATTGTTGAATGATTACGACTTTGAGATTCGTTACCACCCGGGAAAGGCAAATTTGGTAGCCGATGCCTTGAGCAGGAAGGACAGAGAACCCATTCGAGTAAAATCTATGAATATAATGATTCATAATAACCTTACTACTCAAATAAAGGAGGCACAACAAGGAGTTTTAAAAGAGGGAAATTTAAAGGATGAAATACCCAAGGGATCGGAGAAGCATCTTAATATTCGGGAAGACGGAACCCGGTATAGGGCTGAAAGGATTTGGGTACCAAAATTTGGAGATATGAGAGAAATGGTACTTAGAGAAGCTCATAAAACCAGATACTCAATACATCCTAGAACGGGGAAGATGTACAATGATCTCAAGAACCATTTTTGGTGGCTGGGTATGAAAGCCGATGTTGCTAAATACGTAGGAGAATGTTTGACGTGTTCTAAGGTCAAAGCTGAGCATCAGAAACCATCAGGTCTACTTCAACAACCCGAAACCCCAGAATGGAAATGGGAAAACATTACCATGGATTTCATCACTAAATTGCCAAGGACTGCAAGTGGTTTTGATACTATTTGGGTAATAGTTGATCGTCTCACCAAATCAGCACACTTCCTGCCAATAAGAGAAGATGACAAGATGGAGAAGTTAGCACGACTGTATTTGAAGGAAGTCGTCTCCAGACATGGAATACCAATCTCTATTATCTCTGATAGGGATGGCAGATTTATTTCAAGATTCTGGCAGACATTACAGCAAGCATTAGGAACTCGTCTAGACATGAGTACTGCCTATCATCCACAAACTGATGGGCAGAGCGAAAGGACGATACAAACACTTGAAGACATGCTACGAGCATGTGTTATTGATTTCGGAAACAGTTGGGATCGACATCTACCGTTAGCAGAATTTTCCTACAACAACAGCTACCATTCAAGCGTTGAGATGGCGCCGTTTGAAGCACTTTATGGTAGAAAGTGCAGGTCTCCGATTTGTTGGAGTGAAGTGGGGGATAGACAGATTATGGGTCCGGAGATTATACAAGAAACTACCGAGAAGATCATCCAAATTCAACAACGGTTGAAAACCGCCCAAAGTCGACAAAAGAGCTACGCTGACATTAAAAGAAAAGATATAGAATTTGAAATTGGAGAGATGGTCATGCTTAAAGTTGCACCTTGGAAAGGCGTTATTCGATTTGGTAAATGAGGGAAATTAAATCCAAGGTATATTGGACCATTCAAGATTATTGATCGTGTCGGACCAGTAGCTTACCGACTTGAGTTACCTCAACAACTCGCGACTGTACATAACACTTTCCACGTCTCGAATTTGAAGAAATGTTTTGCTAAAGAAGATCTCACTATTCCGTTAGATGAAATCCAAATTAACGAAAAACTTCAATTCATCGAAGAACCCGTCGAAATAATGGATCGTGAGGTTAAAAGACTTAAGCAAAACAAGATACCAATTGTTAAGGTTCGATGGAATGCTCGTAGAGGACCCGAGTTCACCTGGGAGCGTGAAGATCAGATGAAGAAGAAATACCCGCATCTATTTCCAGAAGATTCGTCAACACCTTCAACAGCTTAAAATTTTGGGACGAAATTTATTTAACGGGTAGGTACTGTAGTGACCCGAACTTTTCCATGTTTATATATATTAATTGAGATTGATATTTACATGATTAAATGTTTCCAACATGTTAAGCAATCAAACTTGTTAAGACTTGATTAATTCAAAAAATGTGTTTCATATAGACAATTGACCACCCAAGTTGACCGGTGATTCACGAACGTTAAAACTTGTAAAAACTATATGATGACATATATATGGATATATATATAGTTAACATGATACTATGATACATAAACATACCATTAAGTATATTAACAATGAACTACATATGTAAAAACAAGACTACTAACTTAATGATTTTTAAACGAGACATATATGTAACGATTATCGTTGTAAAGACATTTAATGTATATATATCATATTAAGAGATATTCATACATGATAATATCATGATAATATAATAATTTAAAATCTCATTTGATATTATAAACATTGGGTTAACAACATTTAACAAGATCGTTAACCTAAAGGTTTCAAAACAACACTTACATGTAACGACTAACGATGACTTAACGACTCAGTTAAAATGTATATACATGTAGTGTTTTAATATGTATTTATACACTTTTGAAAGACTTCAATACACTTATCAAAATACTTCTACTTAACAAAAATGCTTACAATTACATCCTCGTTCAGTTTCATCAACAATTCTACTCTTATGCACCCGTATTCGTACTCGTACAATACACAACTTTTAGATGTATGTACTATTGGTATATACACTCCAATGATCAGCTCTTAGCAGCCCATGTGAGTCACCTAACACATGTGGGAACCATCATTTGGCAACTAGCATGAAATATCTCATAAAATTACAAAAATATGAGTAATCATTCATGACTTATTTACATGAAAACAAAATTACATATCCTTTATATCTAATCCATACACCAACGACCAAAAACACCTACAAACACTTTCATTCTTCAATTTTCTTCATCTAATTAATCTCTCTCAAGTTCTATCTTCAAGTTCTAAGTGTTCTTCATATATTCTACAAGTTCTAGTTACATAAAATCAAGAATACTTTCAAGTTTGCTAGCTCACTTCCAATCTTGTAAGGTGATCATCCAACCTCAAGAAATCTTTGTTTCTTACAGTAGGTTATCATTCTAATACAAGGTAATAATCATATTCAAACTTTGGTTCAATTTCTATAACTATAACAATCTTATTTCAAGTGATGATCTTACTTGAACTTGTTTTCGTGTCATGATTCTGCTTCAAGAACTTCGAGCCATCCAAGGATCCGTTGAAGCTAGATCCATTTTTCTCTTTTCCAGTAGGTTTATCCAAGGAACTTAAGGTAGTAATGATGTTCATAACATCATTCTATTCATACATATAAAGCTATCTTATTCGAAGGTTTAAACTTGTAATCACTAGAACATAGTTTAGTTAATTCTAAACTTGTTCACAAACAAAAGTTAATCCTTCTAACTTGACTTTTAAAATCAACTAAACACATGTTCTATATCTATATGATATGCTAACTTAATGATTTAAAACCTGGAAACACGAAAAACACCGTAAAACTGGATTTACGCCGTCGTAGTAACACTGCGGGCTGTTTTGGGTTAGTTAATTAAAAACTATGATAAACTTTGATTTAAAAGTTTTTATTCTGAGAAAATGATTTTTATTATGAACATGAAACTATATCCAAAAATTATGGTTAAACTCAAAGTGGAAGTATGTTTTCTAAAATGGTCATCTAGACGTCGTTCTTTCGACTGAAATGACTACCTTTACAAAAACGACTTGTAACTTATTTTTCTGACTATAAACCTATACTTTTTCTGTATAGATTCATAAAATAGAGTTCAATATGAAACCATAGCAATTTGATTCACTCAAAACGGATTTAAAATGAAGAAGTTATGGGTAAAATAAGATTGGATAATTTTTCTCATTTTAGCTACGTGAAAATTGGTAACAAATCTATTCCAACCATAACTTAATCAACTTGTATTGTATATTATGTAATCTTGAGATACCATAGATACGTATACAATGTTTCGACCTATCATGTCGACACATCTATATATATTTCGGAACAACCATAGACACTCTATATGTGAATGTTGGAGTTAGCTATACAGGGTTGAGGTTGATTCCAAAATATATATAGTTTGAGTTGTGATCAATACTGAGATACGTATACACTGGGTCGTGGATTGATTCAAGATAATATTTATCGATTTATTTCTGTACATCTAACTGTGGACAACTAGTTGTAGGTTACTAACGAGGACAGCTGACTTAATAAACTTAAAACATCAAAATATATTAAAAGTGTTGTAAATATATTTTGAACATACTTTAATATACATGTATATATTGTTATAGGTTCGTGAATCAACAGTGGCCAAGTCTTACTTCTCGACGAAGTAAAAATCGGTGAAAGTGAGTTATAGTCCCACTTTTAAAATCTAATATTTTTGGGATGAGAATACATGCAGGTTTTATAAATGATTTACAAAATAGACACAAGTACGTGAAACTACATTCTATGGTTGAATTATCGAAATCGAATATGCCCCTTTTATAAAGTCTGGTAATCTAAGAATTAGGGAACAGACACCCTAATTGACGCGAATCCTAAAGATAGATCTATTGGGCCTAACAAACCCCATCCAAAGTACCGGATGCTTTAGTACTTCGAAATTTATATCATATCCGAAGGGTGTCCCGGAATGATGGGGATATTCTTATATATGCATCTTGTTAATGTCGGTTACCAGGTGTTCACCATATGAATGATTTTTATCTCTATGTATGGGATGTGTATTGGAATATGAAATCTTGTGGTCTATTGTTACGATTTGATATATATAGGTTAAACCTATAACTCACCAACATTTTTGTTGACGTTTAAAGCATGTTTATTCTCAGGTGAATATTAAGAGCTTCCGCTGTTGCATACTAAAATAAGGACAAGATTTGGAGTCCATGTTTGTATGATATTGTGTAAAAACTGCATTCAAGAAACTGATTTCGATGTAACATATTTGTATTGTAAACCATTATGTAATGGTCGTGTGTAAACAGGATATTTTAGATTATCATTATTTGATAATCTACGTAAAGCTTTTTAAACCTTTATTTATGAAATAAAGGTTATGGTTTGTTTTAAAAATGAATGCAGTCTTTGAAAAACGTCTCATATAGAGGTCAAAACCTCGCAACGAAATCAATTAATATGGAACGTTTTTAATCAATAAGAACGGGACATTTCAAATGTAGTTTCACGTACTTGTGTCTATTTTGTAAATCATTTATAAAACCTGCATGTATTCTCATCCCAAAAATATTAGATTTTAAAAGTGGGACTATAACTCACTTTCACAGATTTTTACTTCGTCGGGAAGTAAGACTTGGCCACTGGTTGATTCACGAACATATAACAATATATACATATATATCAAAGTATGTTCAAAATATATTTACAATACTTTTAATACATTTTGATGTTTTAAGTTTATTAAGTCAGCTGTCCTCGTTAGTAACCTACAACTAGTTGTCCACAGTTAGATGTACAGAAATAAATCGTTAAATATTATCTTGAATCAATCCACGACCCAGTGTATACGTATCTCAGTATTGATCACAACTCAAACTATATATATATTTTGGAATCAACCTCAACCCTGTATAGCTAACTTCAACATTCACATATAGAGTGTCTATGGTTGTTCCGCAATATATATATATATAGATGGGTCGACATGATAGGTCGAAACATTGTATACGTGTTTATGGTATCTCAAGATTACATAATATATAATATAAGTTGATTAGGTTATGGTTGGAATAGATTTATTACTAACTTTCACGTAGGTAAAATGAGTAGTTTTTATCAATCTTGTTTTACTCGCCATTTCTTCGTTTCTAATCCGTTTTGAGTGATTCCAGTGGCCACGGTTTCGTATTGAACTTAAATTTATGAATCTAAATAGAAAAATTATAAGTTTATAGTCAGAAATACAAGTTACAAGTCGTTTTTGAAAGAGGTAGTCATTTCCGTCGAAAGAACGACATCTTGATGACCATTTTGAAAAACATACTTTCACTTTGAGTTTAACCATGTTTTTTGGATATATTTTCATGTTCATAATAAAAATCATTTTTCCAGAAGTATAGCTTTTAAATCAAAGTTCTTCTTAGCTTTTAATTATCCCAACCAAAACAGCCCCCGGTTTTACTACGACGGCGTATATCCAGTTTTATGTGTTTATCGTGTTTCCGGGTTTTAAATCATTAAGTTAGCATATCATATAGATATAGAACATGTTTTTAGTTGATTTTTAAAAGTCTAGTTAGAAGGATTAACTTTATTTGCGAACAAGTTTAGAATTAACTAAACTATGTTCTAGTGATTACAAGTTTATAACGTTGAATAAAACAGCTTTTTATGTATGAATCGAATGATGTTATGAACATCATTACTACCTCAAGTTCCTTGGATAAACCTACTGGAAATGAAAAAAATGGATCTAGCTTCAAAGGATCCTTGGATGGCTTGAAAGTTCTTGAAGCAGAATCATGACACGAAAACAATTTCAAGTAAGATTTCCACTCGAAATAAGATTGTTATAGTTATAGAAATTGAATTAAAGTTTGAATATGATTATTACCTTGTATTAGAAAGATAACCTACTATAAGTAACAAAGTTTTCTTGATCTTGGATGATTACTTGGAATTGATTTAGAAAACTTGGAAGTAAACTTGCAATCTTGGAAGTATTCTTGATTTTATGAAACTAGAACTTTTGGAATTTATGAAGAACACTTAGAACTTGAAGATAGAACTTGAGAGAGATCAATTAGATGAAGAAAATTGAAGAATGAAAGTGTTTGTAGGTGTTTTTGGTCGTTGGTGTATGGATTAGATATAAAGGATATGTAATTTTGTTTTCATGTAAATAAGTCATGAATGATTACTCATATTTTTGTAATTTTATGAGATATTTCATGCTAGTTGCCAAATGATGGTTCCCACATGTGTTAGGTGACTCACATGGGCTGCTAAGAGCTGATCATTGGAGTGTATATACCAATAGTACGTACATCTAAAAGCTGTGTATTGTATGAGTACGAATACGGGTGCGTACGAGTAGATTTGTTGATGAAAGTGAACGAGGATGTAATTGTAAGAATTTTTTTTAAGTTGAAGTATTTTGATAAGTGTCTTGAAGTCTTTCAAAAGTGTATGAATACATATTAAAACACTACATGTATATACATTTTAACTGAGTCGTTAAGTCATCGTTAGTCGTTACATGTAAATGTTATTTTGAAACCTTTAGGTTAACGATCTTGTTAAATGTTGTTAACCCAATGTTTATAATATCAAATGAGATTTTAAATTATTATATTATCATGATATTATGATGTACAAATATCTCTTAATATGATCTATATACATTAAATGTCGTTACAACGATAATCGTTACATATATGTCTCGTTTCAAAATCATTAAGTTAGTAGTCTTATTTTTACATATGTAGTTCATTGTTAATACACTTAATAATATATTTACTTATCATTTAACATAATTAACCAAGTGTATCAATATCTTAATATGATTCATATGTACCTAGTAAGACGTTATAACGATAATCGTTATATATATCGTTTTCGAGTTTTTTAATTTAATAGTCTCATTTTTATGTATATAACTCATTGTTAAAATACCTAATGAGATACATACTTATAATAAAATCATGTTAACTATATATATAACCATATATATGTCATCATATAGTTTTTACAAGTTTTAACGTTCAAGAATCACCGGTCAACTTGGGTGGTCATTTGTCTATATGAAACCTATTCCAATTAATCAAGTCTTAATAAGTTTGATTGCTTAACATGTTGGAAACACTTAATCATGTAAATATCAATTTCATTTAATATATATAAACATGGAAAAGTTCTGGTCACTACATTTTAGAGGTTAAATAGAATACAAGAGTTGTATAACATGGCACATGATGATGTTATGATCTGTGAATCATCACGTTCCATTTAGAAACTCAGCATGACTTAATGTAATATAATCACGTTGATCAAGTGTCATTATATTATACTAATTCATGCTTCAGTTCCCAACACTACTTCAAAATATTCCTATTTTAAACTTGAATGTTTCAAAATTTAGAAACTAAAATAGTTTCTTTTATGATGTAATACAGATAGCGCGAAGAGGTAAATGATTTCAAATAAGAAAAATTAAGAAAATATCTTCAGAAATATGGAGGATATTTATAATGAAAGATATGATGATATTTTAGAATTTCTAATATCAGAGGATGATGAAGAATATTGTCCGCATGGGTTTAGAGTCAGGAGCAAGGTATTCGTTAATGACTTCAGCAGGTACTGAATCATTTGGATCCTTTGAAGTCAGGTTCAGTCTTTGTAATTTGTCCACATCCTCCTTCCTACTTTGCTCAATCCGTTTTCCAGTTCCAAAATTTCTCTTTTTCTGCGCTTTGCCAGCACACTTCATCATTATCATCCAGCTTTTACCATTTAAAGTCGTTTATAGTTTTTGCTGCTTCATCAGCATTTTTTCCATTTTCAAAGAACCAATTCGTAGTTCGGAGTGTTTTTCAGAAACTTCACATTCAAATTAAGTCCAGAAGATAGACGTTATATATACACATATAACTGTTGGCGTAGACATGCTGCGAGATTTCAAAATACTGATTGCTAATTCCCAATGATTCGTATGGCAATTCTCATTACAAGATGCGAATGAGTAAATGATGGGGTTTCAATGAATAATTATAATGACTTTTTGGAGAGGCTAAAGTCAAAGGGTAATGAAGTTGTTGGTACATCTGCTAATAATGTGGTGGAATGTAAAAGTATCCCTGGTAACGATGGTGTATATCTCAAGGTTATAATAAGGTTAGTCTGACTGAAAAGTCGAAGTTGACTTGCTGGAGCTATGACAAAAATGGCTACTTTGAGTAGGAGTCGCAAAGTTATTTTTGCTAATAAATGCCAAAGAATCTGACGCGGATACGTTGTTTAAACTTTTACTTTGGTTTCAAGAGTTTTTCGGGTACATAACTGTGGGTAACATGTGGTTGGATCATCATCTCGATTGCTCATCATTCGAAGTGTCTTTAGAAATTTTCGAAGGGTTTGAACACAGATTGTAATCGTTAACATACATTTTATATTCTAACACAGTTTTGAAGTCAAAATATAGCTTGTGAAAGATGTAAGAATCTAAGAGTGATGATTTTGGTCATATCTTAAGTTGAATTTTGAGATTTCAAAATCAGAATATGTAATTAAATTTTGAATGAGTATGGTTGTTTTGATTTCTATAAAAGAATGTATATTGTTGTGAAAGTAGGGAGTATAATGGATGATTTGCTTAATCAGATTCGAAGAATGTAACATATTAATTGTGAATTTATATATCTCTCGAGTATTACCTACCCGTTAAAAAAAAATTTCACAATTAATATTTTGTACAAAAGAATTTTATTACAGTCTTTATGAAAATATATATATGTGTAGTGACCCGAACTTTTTCATGTTTATATATATATATATATATATATATATATATATATATATATATATATATATATATATATATATATATATATATATATATATATATATATATATATATATATATATATATATATATATTAAATGAAATTGTTATTTACATGATTAAGTGTTTCCAACATGTTAAGCAATCAAACTTGTTAAGACTTGATTAATTGAAATAGGTTTCATATAGACAATTGACCACCCAAGTTGACCGGTGATTTACGAACGTTAAAACTTGTAAAAACTATACGATGACATATATATGGTTATATATATAGTTAACATGATTTTATTATAAGTATGTATCTCATTAGGTATATTTTAACAATGAGTTATATACATAAAAATGAGACTATTAATTTAAGAAGCTCGAAAACGATATATATAACGATTATCGTTATAACAACGTCTTACTAGGTACATATGAATCATATTAAGATATTGATACACTTGTTTAATTATGTTAAATTATAAGTAAATATATTATTAAGTGTATTAACAATGAAATACATATGTAAAAATAAGACTACTAACTTAATGATTTCGAAACGAGACATATATGTAATGATTATCGTTGTAACGACATTTAACTGTATATACATCATACTAAGATATATTATATATCATAATATCATGATAATATAACAATTTAACATCTCATTTGTTATAATAAAAAATGGGTTAACAACATTCAACAAGATCGTTAACCTAAAGGTTTCAAAACAACATTTACATGTAACGACTAACGATGACTTAACGAATCAGTTAAAATGTATATACATGTAGTGTTTTAATATGTATTCATACACTTTTGAAAGACTTCAAGACACTTATCAAAATACTTCTACTTAACAAAAATGCTTACAATTACATCCTCGTTCAGTTTCATCAACAATTCTACTCGTATGCACCCGTATTCGTACGCGTACAATACACAGCTTTTAGATGTATGTAATATTGGTATATACACTCCAATGATCAGCTCTTAGCAGCTCATGTGAGTCACCTAACACATGTGGGAACCATCATTTGGCAACTAGCATGAAATATCTCATAAAATTACAAAAATATGAGTAATCATTCATGACTTATTTACATGAAAACAAAATTACATATCCTTTATATCTAATCCATACACCAACGACCAAAAACACCTACAAACACTTTCATTCTTCAATTTTCTTCATCTAATTGATCTCTCTCAAGTTCTATCTTCAAGTTCTAAGTGTTCTTCATAAATTCCAAAAGTTCTAGTTTCATAAAATCAAGAATACTTCCAAGATTGCAAGTTTACTTCCAAGTTTTCTAAATCCATTCCAAGTAATCATCCAAGATCAATAAACCTTTGTTACTTACAGTAGGTTATCTTTCTAATACAAGGTAATAATCATATTCAAACTTTAATTCAATTTATATAACTATAACAATCTTATTTCGAGTGGAAATCTTACTTGAAATTGTTTTCGTGTCATGATTCTGCTTCAAGAACTTTCAAGCCATCCAAGGATCCTTTGAAGCTAGATCTATTTTTCTCATTTCCAGTAGGTTTATCCAAGGAACTTGAGGTAGTAATGATGTTCATAACATCATTCGATTCATACATATAAAGCTATCTTATTCGAAGGTTTCAACTTGTAATCACTAGAACATAGTTTAGTTAATTCTAAACTTGTTCGCAAATAAAAGTTAATCCTTCTAACTTGACTTTTAAAATCAACTAAACACATGTTCTATATCTATATGATATGCTAACTTAATAATTTAAAACCTGGAAACACGAAAAACACCGTAAAACCGGATTTACGCCGTCGTAGTAACACCGCGGGCTGTTTTGGGTTAGTTAATTAAAAACTATGATAAACTTTGATTTAAAAGTTGTTATTCCGAGAAAATGATTTTTATTATGAACATGAAACTATATCCAAAAATTATGGTTAAACTCAAAGTGGAAGTATGTTTTCTAAAATGGTCATCTAGACGTCGTTCTTTCGACTGAAATGACTACCTTTACAAAAACGACTTGTAACTTATTTTTTTGACTATAAACCTATACTTTTTCTATTTATATTCATAAAATAGAGTTCAATATGAAACCATAGCAATTGGATTCACTCAAAACCGATTTAAAATGAAGAAGTTATGGGTAAAACAAGATTGGATAATTTTTCTCATTTTAGCTACGTGAAAATTGGTAACAAATCTATTCCAACCATAACTTAATCAACTTGTATTGTATATTATGTAATCTTGAGATACCATAGACACGTATACAATGTTTCGACCTATCATGTCGACACATCTATATATATTTCGGAACAACCATAGACACTCTATATGTGAATGTTGGAGTTAGCTATACAGGGTTGAGGTTGATTCCAAAATATATATAGTTTGAGTTGTGATCAATACTGAGATACGTATACACTGGTTCGTGGATTGATTCAAGATAATATTTATCGATTTATTTCTGTACATCTAACTGTGGACAACTAGTTGTAGGTTACTAACGAGGACAGCTGACTTAATAAACTTAAAACATCAAAATATATTAAAAGTGTTGTAAATATATTTTGAACATACTTTAATATATATGTATATATTGTTATAGGTTCGTAAATCAACCAGTGGCTAAGTCTTACTTCCCGACGAAGTAAAAATCTGTGAAAGTGAGTTTCATTTGCTCCCCTTTACTCTTTACATTTTTGGGCTGAGAATACATGCAAATGCTTTATTAACTGTTTTACAATATTTATATACGTGAGTTTCATTACTCCCTTTTTAAATGCTTTTGCAATATATATTTTTGGGACTGAGGATTCATGCGCTTTTATAAATGTTTTACGAAATAGACACAAGTAATCGAAACTACATTCTATGGTTGGATTATCGAATTGAATATCACCCTTTTTAGTCTGGTAATCTAAGAATTAGGGAACAGACACCCTAATTGACGCGAATCCTAAAGATAGATCTATTGGGCCTAACAAACCCCACCCAAAATACCGGATGCTTTAGTACTTCGAAATTTATATCATATCCGAAGGGTGTCCCAGAATGATGGGGATATTCTTATATATGCATCTTGTTAATGTCGGTTACCAGGTGTTCACCATATGAATGATTTTTATCTCTATGTATGGGATGTGTATTGAAATATGAAATCTTGTGGTCTATTGTTACGATTTGATATATATAGGTTAAACCTATAACTCACCAACATTTTTGTTGACGTTTAAAGCATGTTTATTCTCAGGTGAATACTAAGAGCTTCCGCTGTTGCATACTAAAATAAGGACAAGATTTGGAGTCCATGTTTGTATGATATTGTGTAAAAACTGCATTCAAGAAACTAATTTCGATGTAACATATTTGTATTGTAAACCATTATGTAATGGTCGTGTGTAAACAGGATATTTTAGATTATCATTTAATCTACGTAAAGCTTTTTAAACCTTTATTTATGAAATAAAGGTTATGATTTGTTTTAAAAATGAATGCAGTCTTTGAAAAACGTCTCATATAGAGGTCAAAACCTCGCAACGAAATCAATTAATATGGAACGTTTTTAATCAATAAGAACGGGACATTTCAATATGTATATTTTCTTCAGATGTAACATAGATTTAATGAGTTAATGTTAAATTAAACTCATTTGATTTACGGTTGAAACTAGAATTGAATATTCCCTAAAGGCTTTAAAAAGTACATAACTTTTACGCAGTATTTCTTTAATGACATTGAAATTATAAATCAATACTTCGTTATTTGTTGATGTATGATGTTCGGTTCTTGGAATTCTTTTGAATTTCGCAAAGTACGAATGGTGTTATCTGAAAAGTTTCGGGTACATCGATGATGAAAGTGTAAAATCGAATATATACTTGATTTATTATGAATTGGAATTTGTTGAATTGCGACAGAGATTGTAGTTAACGCTGGTTAAGTTGTGGCCGAAGGACGTACATTATTGCATATTTGTAATATGAATTAACCGAGTAGTTAAGATTCACACACAATAGCTTAGCACGGAAAGATTTATTTCAATGTATATATATATATATATATATATATATATATATATATATATATATATATATATATATATTATACATATAATTTCTTCAGAGGGAATGAGTTAATTCTTCATAACTCGTTGATACAATATACACGTTATTGATTCTTAATGATGTTCACAGTGATTCTTGAACTGACGGAGTTTGTGATGTTATCGGTGTTGTTGATTCGGATGTTGACTGTACTGACGATGCTGGTAACGCTGACGGTACTGTTGATGCTGTTGGTAAAGCAAGTTTAGCTTGTTAATCACACACCATTTTTGTCAGGGTTTCTACTCTTCCTTCTATCATTTTGGTTCGCTTAACTGATTTATGGTTAGGGCTAGATTAGATAATCTCTAAGACTTTAGAGATTACATAATCGCCGCGGAATGTTTCTCCAATGAAGTTATGAATTAATACTTCGTCAGTTATTGTTGTTGGTACTCCTTGGTATCTATGGTGCGTATGACGTTGATGCTCGTGGGACAGATTGTGAAGTTGAGGTTTACGACACAGTTGTGGTTGGAGGTGGTAATGGTACTGTTGGCGTTGATGATGGTGGTACTGGTTATGCTGCTGCTGCTGCTGGTGTTTGTAATCTCTGCACCATATTCTCCAAAGCCACTACCCGAGCGCGAAGCTCGTTGACTTCTTCTATTACACCGGGGTGATTGTCAGTTCGGACGAACGGATAAATAAAATCTAAAATTTGATGTAACATATAATCGTGACGAGATACTCTGGAAATGAGCGAGAAAATGGTGTTTCGGACAGGTTCGCTGGTAAGTGCTTCAGGTTCTTCGTCAAGAGGGCAATGTGGTGGATGGAAGGAATCACCTTCTTCTTGTCTCCAATGATTGAGGATGCTACAAACCCATCCCCAATTCATCCAGAATAGGTGATGACTGATTGGTTGATCTATTCTGGTCACACTGCTTTCGGAGCTTGAATGGGATTCCATTTCGGAATCTTAGTGACTTGAACTGATGGCGAATTCCATTTCGTACGATTGGATAAAGGATTTTTTTTTCTCGATATGAAATGATTTTGGCTAACGGATGGTATTCTAATTACATAGAATATATATATATATATATATATATATATATATATATATATATATATATATATATATATATATATATATATATATATATATATATATATATATATATATATATATATATATATATATATATATATAGATCAAAAGATTTCGTAGATTACGGAGGACTTTGCGGGATATGTCAGGCAAAGTTTAAAGTAACAGATACGATAAGATATGATTTAGCAGATATGCTAAGATATGAATTTTTGTCTATACACTATTCATGCAATCAATGCAGCAAGACATGTCTTAGACTAAAAATCATAAGCAGGTAATTTCCTGAGGATGATAAGTAGTTAATTTTCGACACAAAATGATAAGCAAAACTTTTGACATGCAGACACGGTCGAAGTCCAGACTCACTAATGCATCCTATCGACTTATCAGTTAGACACACTAATGCAGACCTGGTTCGCTAAGACCACCGCTCTGATACCAACTGAAAGGACCCGTTTATATACATTATAAACGATTCATAATAGTTGATTACATTGCGAGGTATTTGCCCTCTGTATGATACATTTTACAAACATTGCATTCATTTTTAAAAGACAAACTTTCTTTACATCGAAAATAGACAGGCATGCATACCATTTCATAATATCCACTATCCAACTATAAATTGATTTAATAATAATCTTTGATGAACTCAATGACTCGAATGCAAAGTTCTTCGAAATATGCTATGAAAGACTCTAAGTAATATCTTTAAAATGAGCAAATGCACAGTGGAAGATTTCTTTAACACCTGAGAATAAACATGCTTTAAAGTGTCAACCAAAAGGTTGGTGAGTTCATTAGTTTATCATAATCATTTATTTCCATCATTTTAATATACGACAAGAATTTCATTTCCAGTTCTCATAAATATACGTCCCATGCATAGAGACAAAAATAATCATTCATATGGTGAACACCTGGTAACCGACATTAACTAGATACATATAAGAATATCCCCTATCATTCCGGGATCCTCCTTCGGACATGATATAAATTTCGAAGTACTAAAGCATCTGGTACTTTGGATGGGGTTTGTTAAGCCCAATAGATCTATCTTTAGGATTCGCGTCAATTAGGGTGTCTGTTCCCTAATTCTTAGATTACCCGACTTTAATAAAAAGGGGCATATTCGATTTCGATAATTCAACCATAGAATGTAGTTTCAATTACTTGTGTCTATTTCGTCAAACATTTATAAAAGCGCATGTATTCTCAGTCCCAAAAATGTAAAGAGTAAAAAGGCAAATGAAACTCACCATACTGTATTTCGTAGTAAAAATACATATAACGTCATTGAACAAGTGCAAGGTTGGCCTCGGATTCACGAACCTAAATTAATTATATATATTTATGTGTTGGTCAATATTTGTCTAACAAATTAGGTCAAGTCATAGTGTACCACAATCCTAATGCTCGAGACTAATATGCAAAAGTCAACAAAAGTAAATTTGACTCAAAATAATTTCCAAAAAATCTATACATGATTAATATATAGTTTAAATATCATCGTTTTATATTTTTAAATATTTTTAAAAGATTTATTAGAGTAAATAATATAATTTATTTATTAATAAATAAAATTTTATATTAAATTTATATAATAAAATATACTTTTATATATATTAAGTAATAAAATTTATAGGGTTCATTTAATATCATAAAGATAATATGATAGGTATTATTAAAGTAAGTTATTACACGTAGTAAAATATGTGTGTATCACATATTTATTTGATAAAATAATATCTATAATGATAGTAAGTAAAAGTTGTATTATTTTGTAATAATAATTATTATTATAAAAATATCAATATTTATAATTACTAAGATGACATTATGATAAAACGATAATTCTAATTATGATAACTTTAATATTTACGATAATTTTTAATATTATCTTTAAAATAATAATTCTATTTAAAATAATAATAATAATGATATTTTATAGTAACAATGACATTTCTATTAAAATGATAATTTTTGTTAAAATGATAGTTTTAATACTAACGATACTTTTAATAATAATAGTAATGATAAAAATAATAAGAACGACAATTTTATCTAAATCAATATCTTATAATATTTTAATTTCATCATGATACTCTTACTCATTATTTCCTAATTGTTTCGTTTAATAGCTTTTAATCATCTTTTATATCGTGTTCATAATAATGATAATAATAGTAATCAAAATAATTAGGTGCTGCAAATATTTGTTTTAATTACACTAATATTAATAATGATAGTTACTATAACATTATTAATGATAATACTAATAATTATCTTAATGATAATATAGTCATAATAATAATAATAACAATAACAATAACCATTTTTAAATAATGATATATATATTAATAATAATAATAATAATAATAATAATAATAATAATAATAACACTAATAATAATAATAATAATAATAATAATAATAATAATAATAATAATAATAATAATAATAATAATAATAATAATAATAATAATAATAATAATAATAATAATAATAATAATAATAATAATAATTGGATAATAATAATAATACTAATTATAACTTTAACGATAATAATGATAGTAATAATAAAAAAAATAACAATTTTTAATGATAAATCCCTTTTATTGATAAAGATAATAATAATGATAATAATAAGATAAAACTAGAACGACGATAAAAACGACGATAATAATAATCATTTTTAATAAAAATATTGAAAATTCAATTGATTATAACTTCTAATCCGTTCATCGAAACCATTCGATATCTAAAGGAAAAGTTCTTAATTTTTCGCTAGCTTTCCAAGAACATGCATATCTTATACCTTATCTCAACCGCAAGTGTAACTAATTCAAGATTCAACCTAACCTGTCTAAGGGCAATATCAAAAGTACAAGCATGCATAATCCTAAATACTCGAGCACTAGTCAGGGATACACTATTAGTATGTAAAAGTTAAATTATGAGTACTCACGTATCAATATTGAGATTCAATATTGCAGGAAAGGTACGTAGACGCAATGGAAATGATAAACACTATATTGACCTCACGAGCATACCCATGAACCATACTCAATCACCTCCATAGCTATAACCCATAATTTCCTTAATCCTATCCTACTCGAAAAACAATTTCGAAATCACTCGGACAGCACTCCGTCGTAATATTTTATGTATACTAATAATATCTTGAAATTATACGGAGTAAATATATATGTAAATCGATTGAGAGAGTTTAGAGAAAAATATTTTCAAGTTTCTATGAAATAATGAAACCTATTGAATTTTATTTATAATAGATTTTTGAATTATTAAAGTGAATTATTAAAGTATGAATTATTAAAGTGAATTATTAAAGTATGAATTATTAAAGTGAATTATTAAAGTATGAATTATTAAAGTGAATTATTAAAGTTAAAGTAAAGTAAAAATAAAGTAAAGGTAAAGCTTAAGTATAGTAAAAGTATAAAACTATGTACGTATAATACGCGTATAAATATATATAATATTAATTTAAATCGTTATATATATTTAATAAAATAAAATATAAACATCGTTATCTTTATCATACTAGTTAAGTAATGAGTTGTCAAAAGTGGTTCTAGATATTTATAAAAGTTATATACGTTTTAATAATAAAGTTCTTTTTAAACTGAAAACGTTTTTGTACGTTTGAAACTAAATAGATCAATCGAGTCTTTATGAGATTCAATCTTCCACTATCCTTTGTCTAGTTCTCAATGATTGACAATTTGTTCTTATTTATAAATCACTTTACCATTTTCCGAATATTGTTAAAATGGAAAAATTTCTCAAATCAACGTGGGCCTTTCAACAGAGACTTGTAATCATAATTCAATATATCTGATAATTCAATCATTTAATCTTATCTTTTAATTCCATTGATAAACATTTTGAAACAGATACAATCATATAAAGTATTTAATCTAATATTTTGTTTATGTTTCAAGTAATAATATATATACACATATACATATATAATCATATTCGTTTAATGGTTCGTGAATCATTGGAACTTGGTCGAGGTTGAATGAATGTATGAACATAGTTTAAAATTCTTGAAATTTAACTTAACAAATATTGCTTATCGTGTCGGAAACATATAAAGATTAAAGTTTAAATTTGGTTGGAAATTTCCGGGTTGTCACAAGAGATCCCTTTCCATATTTATTTTTATTTTTATTTTTTTATTTTTTTTATTGATATCCTGCCCAACGAATCTCTACTACAAAACAACCTTGCTAAATTATTGTTACTGCACCAATTAGTCACGGGTGCTATTTATTATCCCCTAATAATATCTGTAAGAAGAAAAGATAGAAACTGGACACGAAACAGATGAAGCAAAAACCATTACCCTGCTCACGACCACTTTTTGATCAAAACTCAATTTCGTTTTAAACTTCAAATTCTATTAATGTAGGATTTCTAGGAATTATCTACTCAATCTATCTGTAAGTTTTCATGATCCAAATCTTCCTATAAATTTTTAATTTTGAAGTCAAAGTGAAATTTCAAAAAGGTCAAACAATGTGTTCATGAATAAATTCGTAGTTATTTGGATGTTTCAGGTCAAATTGATGAATCCTAAAGTTTTTACGAAGCATTTACAACAACTTTCATGTTATAACTTTTAGCTAAAACGTCCTAAAAACTTGAAATCGATTTTGAGTTCATTATGTTTTCACCACGACTGCACAGCATTTTTCTTTTTATTTTTTTATTTTTTTTTGTTTTAATTAATTTAATCACCCCATAATTATTCTGTGTCAGTCTAAATCCTAAAACTATTTAAGTAACTCGATTTTACTTGGTTTTGATTTCTGGTTCAATGAAATGTCGTAAAGAAGAAAAGGATGATGAAACAAGTAATAATATTACGGGTTATATTTTTATAGAATCTGTTAAAATAAAATAAAAACACCACGGCTCAGTTGGTTGGGAAGTTGTGTCGAGTTTCGAGAGGTCGCGGGTTCGAGTCCCGGCCTGGGCAGTTTATTAACTTTTTAGCTTTTAAAAGTAGTTTATCATTCTTATTATTATTATTATTATTATTATTATTATTATTATTATTATTATTATTATTATTATTATTATTATTATTATTATTATTATTATGATTATTATTGTTATTATTATGATCATTATTATTGTTATAATTATTGTTATGATTGTTATCATTAGTAATATGAGAATTATTATTAATATTGTAGTTACAAGTATTATAAGTATGACTAATGTTATTATGTATAATTATTATTATTATTAACATGTTTAAGATTACTATTATTATCATTAATATGAAAATAATAAATTTATTATTATTATTTTCTTTAATTAATATCATTTTATAATTATTAGTATTATTAATATCATTATTAATAATATCACTACTATTATTAGTAAAATTACCGTACTAAATATTAATATCATTATTATGATTATGATTAGTATTATTAATAATATTATAAAAATAATACAATTTTCATAAATATTAGTATTATGATCATTTTATAAATATTAGAACTATTATAAGTAACATAAGTACATTAGAAATAATATTATCATCATTTTTATAATTACCAATATTAACTTAGAACAATTAAAATTACTGTTTTGATAAACAAATGAAATATATAAATAAAAAGATATTTAGCGCATGTAACATAATAAAAGTTATATTTACATTACATATAAGTATGTATTAGTCGTATTAATAAATTTTATATAAATAATGATATATAATAAATTATGTGTTCTTAATATAATATTAATCAGACAAATATATATATATATATATATAAAATATAATTTAAATACATAATATATATATAATTGTTCGATATAAATTATGTTTATTAATATCTATATAAGTATTAATCATTTTAAATATATATACAGATTAAAAATATATGTTATTATTATAAAAATAGTGTAACTAATAAATTTATATAGATATTGTTCGATTATATGTATTAATAAATACACAAATGATATAGGTTCGTGAATCCGAGGCCTACCCTGCATTGTTCAATGTCGTCATATGTATTTTTACTACAAAATACATTAGGTGAGTTTCATTTGCCTTTTTACCCTTTATATTTTTGGGCTGAGAATACATGCGCAATTTTCATAAATGTTTTACGAAATAGACACAAGTAATTAAAACTACATTATATGGTTGAATTATCGAAATCGAATATGCCCTTTTTATTAAGTCTGGTACTCTAAGAATTAGAGAACAGACACCCTAATTGACGTGAACTCTAAAGGTAGATCTATTGGGCCCAACAAGCCCCATCCAAAGTACCTGATGCTTTAGTACTTCGAAATTTATATCATGTCCGAAGGAGGATCCCGGAATGATGGAGATATTCTTATATGCATATTGTGAATGTCAGTTACCAGGTGTTCAATCCATATGAATGATATTTTTGTCTCTATGCATGGGACGTATGTTTATGAGAAATGGAAATATGAAATCTTGTGGTCTATTAAAATTATGAAATGATTATTTATGTTAAACTAATGAACTCACCAACCTTTTGGTTGACACTTTAAAGCATGTTTATTCTCAGGTACGAAAGAAATCTTCCACTGTGCATTTGCTCATCTTAGAGATATTACTTGGAGTCATTCATGACATATTTCAAAAGATGTTGCATTCGAGTCGTTGAGTTCATCAAGATTATTATTAAGTCAATTATAGTAAGATATATTACGAAATGGTATGCATGTTGTCAACTTTCGATGTAATGAAAGATTGTCTTTTCAAAAACGAATGCAATGTTTGTAAAATGTATCATATAGAGGTCAAGTACCTCGCGATGTAATCAACTGTTGTGAATCATTTATAATCGATATGGACTTCGTCCGGATGGATTAGGATGGGTCTCTACAGTTGGTATCATAGCGGTGGTCTTAGTGAACCAGGTCTTGCATTAGTGTGTCTAACTGATAGTCGTTAGGATGCATTAATGAGTCTGGACTTTGACCGTGTCCGCATGCCAAAAGTTTTGCTTATCATTTTTGTCAGAAATCATCTGCTTATAATCCTTAGAAAATTATCTGCTCATTATTCTTAGTCTAGACACGTTTTACTGCATTGATTGCATGAATAGTGTATAGACAAATCCATATCTTAGCGTATCTGTTACTGTAGACTTTATCTGACACGTTTCCTTAATTTTCTCCTTAATTCATGGGATCTTTGGAAGTATGTATAGATATTCTATATATAGTTAGAATATCATTCGATATTTGAAAAATCATTTCATATCAAAACCCTTTAACTGATCGTGAGAGATGGATCCTACACCTACCTTGGATTCCATTAGTTCCAGAAGTGATTTCGAGATGTATATTGAAGCAGACTCTAAAGTCAATGAACCAGAAATGCCTCAACCATTTAGTTATTTTTCTTTCTGGAGGAGATGGGGGTGGGTCCGAGACTTACTCACTCGATGGAGAAATGAAGAAGGCGAGCCCTACCGCGAAACAAACTTACCTCCTAACATCAAAGAAAACGATGTACTCACCGGTGAACCTATGCGCAACATTGTATTCACCCTTCTTGCTAAAGTTTTCCACCTCGAAGGTCGCGTTACTGCAATCTCAGAAAATATTCAACCTCTACTTCTGAATACCAATCGAAGGGGAATATTAGAAGAAGTTAGGGAACTTCGAATTGATAATCAAGATCTATCGAATCAGATAAGTGGATGGATAGAAATGATAGAGGGTAGGATAGAAACCCTGACAAGAATGGTGCGTGAATTACAAGCTATACTTACTACACCAACATCATCATCAACCTCAGCACCAACAACACTTGTAACACCGACAGCAACAGTACCACCATCAGCAGCACCAGCAGCATAACCAGTACCAATAACAACAACATCATCAAACGTCTCAACCTTGTAATTTATACCTCAAGCATAATCATCGTTCTACGAATCGTTCTACATAAACTATCTTCGTCCTTCATGGCAATTATGTAATCTCTAATGTTTTAGAGATTATGTACTCTAGTTCTAGTCGTAAATCTGATGAGTTTAATATCACATTGACTCATTAAATCCATGATTACGTCTGAAGAAAATATATATGTATATATGTTTTCATAAAGATTGTATTTAAACTTTTTATTGTACAAACTGTTAATGGTGAAAATATTTTAACGGGTAGGTAATACCCGAAGAATATTTAGATTTCGCATTAATAAGTACACTGTACATTCTTCGAATCTGATTCAACAGTCATTTACTATCCTACCTACATCCACAGATATACGAATCCGTTCACCACAAAATAACCAATTTCATTCAATTTCATATTTGAATTTTGACCTATCAGAATCCAACAAGTGGCATAATGAAGAAAACGTTGGACAAAATAAAATTTGTTAGAAACAAACACATTAACTATGAGAAATTTGGTTAAGAATCCACGCTAATGAAATCCTAGCTAACTGTTCCTAGTTAACTGTTAATTCCGTATTACATTTTAATTATCGCAATTTATTTATCGCAATTTAATTATCGCAATTTATTTTATCGCAATTTTAAATTCTCGCAATTTTATTTATCATCATTTAATTTCGGTATTTATTTTACGCACTTTAAATATCGGGACACGTATACAAAGTTTTGACATATCATATCGACGCATATATATATTATTTGGAATAACCATAGACACTCTATATGCAGTAATGATCGAGTTCTCTATACAGGGTTGAGGTTGATTCTACAATAATATATATACTTTGAGTTGTGATCGAGTCTGAGACATGTACACGGGTCACGATACATATTAATTAATTTAAATATTATATATTAAACTATATAAATTATTGGACTGTAACTGTGGACTATCGACTGTGGACTAATGACATTGGACAATTAAAATGAATTAAAATACAGATTATAACATTTGAAACTAAACAATTCTTAAAGTTTGCCACTTGATTTCATCTAAATCTCATTTGTATCTTGACGATTACAATCTGCGTTCAAACCTTTCATGATTCTTGAAAACACCTCAATCGAGAGGATGAACCAACCGCATTTCATCTACAGAAGAAAAGATTGATGCATATAGTCATGCACCTGAAAATACTCGAAACCTGAGTAAACGTTTAACACGTATCTGTGCTAGCTTCTTTGGCGTTATAATTACCGAAAATAATCTTGCAACTCCTGTTCGAGATAGCTAATTTTGTCACAGCTCCAGTAAATCAACTTCGATTTTCGTTCGAAACAACCTTATTATAACCTTGATATATATGCGTGCTCTTTTATTGTTACCGGGGAACCTTTTATATTCCATCATATTACCAGCAGACGTACCAGTAACCTCGTTGCTCCTTGGTTTAAATCTCTCCGACAAATCACTATATTTATCTATTGAAGTCTCATCATGTACTCATCCGCATCTTGTAACGAGAACTGATATACCAATTACCGGGAATCAGCAATCAGTACTTTGAAAACTCACAGCATATCTACATCAACAGTTATATGTATAACATTCATCTCTTAAAATTATGATCTTTCATCTGAAATCCTGAAAAGCACTCAGTCTACAAATCAATTCTGAATGTTGAAAAAGCAGAATGAAGCAGCAGAAACAGTAGACAACCGTAAATGACCTTAACCATCAGAAGTTTATTAATAAAGAATGGAGTGTTAGGAACGCTCGATAGAAAATTTAGTACCGAAAAGCGGATTATGCGAAACTATGAAAGAAGCCGTGGACAAATCACAAAGAATAAATTTGACTTCAAATAATCTAAATGATTCAATGTCTGCTGAAATCTTTAGCGAATACCTTGCTTCTGACTCCAAACTCTTGCGGATAGATTTTCTTCACCATCCTTCGATATTAGAAATTCCAAGATATCATCGTATCTTTCATTATAAATATTCTCCATATTTCTGAAGATATTTTCATAACTATTCTTATCTGAAATCATTAATCTCATCATGATACCAGTGTTACATCATATAGAAACTGTTAGTTTCTATATTCTGTAAACTTTCGAGCTTAAAATATGAATGTTATTGAAGTAATGTTGGGAACTGATGCATGAGTTAGTATAATATAATGACACTTGATCAACGTGATTATATTACAGTAAGTCATGCTGAGTTTCTAAATGGGATATCATGATTCACAGATTTTAACATCATCATGTGCCATGTTACACGACTCTTAAATTTTATCTGATATATAAACATATCAAGAACATACTTTCTTGATAGTTCTATCTTTTTTGGATTACTGTAATATAATCACGTTGATCAAGTGTCATTATATTATACTAACTCATGCTTCAGCTTCCAACACTACTTCAAAAATATTCTTATTTTAAACTCGAAGGTTTCAAAATTTAGAAACTAAAACAGTTTCCTTTATGATATGATACAGATAATGCGAGGAGATAAATAATTTCAGATAAGAATAATTAAGAAAATATCTTCAGAAATATGGAGGATATTTATAATGAAAGATATGATGATATCTTAGGATTTCTAATATCAGAGGATGATAAAGAATATTGTCCGCCGAGGTTTAGAGTCAGTAGCAAGGTATTCGTTAATGACTTCAGCAGGCACTGAATCATTTGGATTCTTTGAAGGTAGGTTCAGTCTTTGTGATTTGTCCACAGTTTCCTTCATACTTTGCTCATTCCGTTTTCCAGTTCCAAAACTTCTCTTTTTCTGCGCTTTGCCAGTACACTATTCATTATCATCAAACTTTTTACTGTTAAGGTCGTTTTATAGTTTTTGCTGCTTCATCAACATTTCGAGAACTATTCCCCAGTTCAGGGTGTTTTTCAGAAACTTCACATTCGAAGTATGTAAGCCTTGGAGATAGACGTTATATGTATAACTGTTGGTGTCAACATGCTGCGAGATTTCAAAATACTGATTGCTTATTCCCAATGATTCGTATGGAAATTCTCGTTACAAGAGGCAGATGAGTAAATGATGGGGTTTTGATAAATATAATAACTTTTCAGAAAATCTCAGATCATTACGGTTGCTGATAAGTTTACTGCTAATGTGGCGAGATATGAAAGGTTCCCGGGTAAGAATGGCGAAAGGGCAACATATATATCAAGATTATGATAAGGCTACTCCGAATGAAAAATTGAAGTTTTCTTGCTGGAGCTGTGATAGAATTTGCTACTTTGAAAAGGAATTGCAAAGTTATTTTTGCTAATAAATGCCAAAGGACCTGACACAGATATGTGTTGAATTATGACTTTGGTTTCGAGAGCTTTTTAAGTACATAACTATGGGTAATATGTGGTTGAATCATCATCTCGATTGCTCATTATTTAAAGTGTCTTCAGAAATTTTTGAAGGGTTTGAACACAGATTGTATTCATTAATATACATTTGATGTTCTAACACAGTTTTGAAGTCAAAGTATATCTTTGAAAGATGTAGGAATCTAAAAGTGATGGTACCGGTTATATCTCGAATTGAATTCTGAGGTTTCAAAATCAGAATATGTAATTGGGTTTGAATGAGTATGGTTATTTTGATTTCTTTAAAGGAATGTATATTATTGTGAAAGTAGGAAGTATAGTTGATAATTTACTTAATCTGATTCGAAGAATGTAACATATTAATTGTGAATATATATATTTCTCGGGTATTACCTACCCGTTAAAAAAAATTCACAATTAATATTTTGTACATAAGAATTTTATTACAGTCTTTATGAAAATATTTATGTATATATTCTCCTCAGATGTAACATAGATTTTAATGAGTTAATACTTGATTTATTATGAATTGGAATTTGTTGAATTGAGACAGAGATTGTAGTTAACGATGGTTAAGTTGCGGCGAAGGACGTACATTATTGCATATTTGTAACATGAATTAACCGAGTAGTTAAGATTCACACATAATAACTTAGCACGGAAAGATTTATTTTTATTTCAAAATATATATATATATAAAATATACATATAATTTCTTCAGAGGGAATGAGTTAATTCTTCATAACTCGTTGATACAATATACGCGTTATTGATTCGTAATGATGTCCACAGTGATTCTTGAACTGACCGAGTTTGTGATGTTATAGGTGTTGTTGATTCTAATGTTGACTGTACTGACGATGCTGGTGCCGCTGACGGTACTGTTGATGCTGTTGGTAAAACAAGTTTAGCTTGTTAATCACACACCAGTTTTGTCAGGGTTTCTACTCTTCCTTCTATCATTTTGGTTCGCTTAACTGATTTATGGTTAGGGCTAGATTAGATAATCTCTAAGACTTTAGAGATTACATAATCGTCGCGGAATGTTTCTGCAATGAAGTTATGAGTTAATACTTCATCAGTTATTGTTGTCGGTACTCCTTGGTATCTATGGTGCGTATGATGCTGATGCTCGAGGTACAGATTGTGATGTTGAGGTGTGGGATGCGGATGTTGTTGGTGGTGGTGGTGATAGTACTGTTGGTGTTGCTGATGGTGGTACTGTTTATGCTGCTGATGCTGCTGATGCTGCTGCTGGTGTTTGTAACCTTTGCACCATATTCTCCAAAGCCACTACCCGAGTGCGAAGTTCGTTGACTTCTTCTATTACACCGGGGTGATTTTCGGTTCGGACGAATGGATAAATAAAATCTAGAATTTGATGTAGTATATAATTGTGACGAGATACTCTGGAAATGAGAGAGAAAATGGTGTTTCGGACAGGTTCGCCGGTAAGTGCTTCAGGTTCTTCGTCAAGAGGGCAATGTGGTGGATGGAAAGGATCACCTTCTTCTTGTCTCCAATGATTGAGGAGGCTACGAACCCATCCCCAATTCATCCAGAATAGGTGATGACTGATTGGTTGATCCATTCCGGTCACACTGTTTTCGGAGCTTGAGTGGGATTCCATTTCAGAATCCGAAGAACTTAAACTAATGGCGAATTCCATTTCGTACGATTGAATTAAGAATTTTTCGATATGAAGTGATTTCAGGCTATCGGATGGTATTCTAATTATATAGAATATCTATATCTATATATATATATATATATATATATATATATATATATATATATATATATATATATATATATATATATATATATATATATATATATATATATATATATATATATATATATATATAGAACAAAAGATTTCGTAGATTACGGAGGAATTTACGGAATATATCAGGCAAAGTTTAAAGTAACAGATACGATAAGATATGATTTAGCAGATATGCTAAGATATGAATTTTGTCTATACACTACTCATGCAATTAATGTAGCAAGACGTGTCTAGACTAATAATGATAAGCAGGTAATTTCCTAAGGATGATAAGCAGATGATTTCTGACTAGAAATGATAAGCAAAACTTTTGACATGCAGACACGGTCGAAGTCCAGACTCACTAATGCATCCTAACGACTTATCAGTTAGACACACTAATGCAGACCTGGTTCGCTAAGACCACCGCTCTGATACCAACTGAAAGGACCCGTTCATATACATTATAAACGATTCACAATAGTTGATTACATCATGAGGTATTTGACCTCTATATGATACATTTTACAAACATTGCATTTTTTTTTAAAAGACAAACTTTCTTTACATCAAAAATTGATAGGCATGCATACCATTTCATAATATCCACTGTTCAACTATAAAATGACTTAATAATAATCTTTGATGAACTCAATGACTCGAATGCAACGTTCTCGAAATATGCTATGAAAGACTCCAAGTAAGATCTTGAAAATGAACAAACGTACATTGGAAGATTTCTTTCAATCGTGAGAATAAACATGTTTTAAAGTGTCAACCAAAAGGTTGGTGAGTTCATTAGTTTATCATAATCATTCATTTTCATCATTTTAATAGACCACAAGAATTTCATTTCCAGTTCTCATAAATATACGTCCCATGCATAGAGACAAAAATCATTCATATGGTGAACACCTGGTAACCGACATTAACAAGATGCATATAAGAATATCCCCTATCATTCCGGGAAATCCTTCGAACATGATAAAAACGAATTCGAAGTACTAAAGCATCCAGTACTTTGGATGGGGTTCGTTAGGCCCAATAGATCTATCTTTAGGATTCGCGTCAATTAGTAGATCGATTTACTAATTCTTAGGTTACCAAGCAAAAGGGGCATATTCGGCTTCGATCATTCACCCATATAATGTAGTTTCAATTACTTGTGTCTATTTCGTAAAACATTTATAAAAATTGCGCATGTATTCTCAGCCCAAAAATATAAAGGGTAAAAAGGCAAATGAAACTCACCTATTGTATTTCGTAGTAAAAATACATATAACGTCATTGAACAAGTGCAAGGTTGGCCTCGGATTCATGAACCTAAATTAATTATATATATTTATATGTTGGTCAATATTTTTCTAACAATTAGGTCAGGTCATAGTGTACCACAATCCTAATGCTCGAGACTAATATGCAAAAGTCAACAAAAGTCAATTTAACTCTAAATGATTTCCAAAAGTTATACATGATTATAATATATTTTAAATATCGTCGTTTTATATTTTTAAATATTTTTAAAAGATTTATTAGAGTAAATAATATAATTCATTTATTAATAAATAAAATTTTATATTAAAATTTATATAATAAAATATACTTTTATATATATTAAGTAATAAAATTTATAGAGTTCATTTAATATCATAAATGAAATGTCCCGTTCATATTGATTATAAACGTTCCATATTAATTGATTTCGTCGCGAGGTTTTGACCTCTATATGAGACGTTTTTCGAAGACTGCATTCATTTTTAAAACAACCATAACCTTTATTTTATCGATAAAGGTTTAAAAAGTATTACGTAGATTATCAAATAATGATAATCTAAAATATACCGTTTACACACGACTATTACATAATAGTTTACAATAAGAATATATTACATCAAAAATAAGTTTCTTGAATGCAGTTTTTACATAATATCATACAAGCATGGACTCTAAATCTTGTCCTTATTTTAGTATGCAATAGCGGAAGCTCTTAATAACCACCTGAGAATAAACATGCTTAAAACGTCAACAAAAATGTTGGTGAGTTATAGGTTTAACCTATATATTATCAAATCATAATAATAGACCACAAGATTTTATATTTCAATATACATCCCATACATAGAGATAAAATTCATTCATATGGTGAACACCTGGTAACCGACATTAACAAGATGCATATAAGAATATCCCCTATCATTCCGGGAAATCCTTCGGACATGATAAAAACGAATTCGAAGTACTAAAGCATCCGGTACTTTGGATGGGGTTCGTTAGGCCCAATAGATCTATCTTTAGGATTCGCGTCAATTAGTAGATCGGTTTACTAATTCTTAGGTTACCAAGCAAAAGGGGCATATTCGGCTTCGATCATTCACCTATATAATGTAGTTTCAATTACTTGTGTCTATTTCGTAAATCATTTATAAAACTGCATGTATTCTCATCCCAAAATATTAGATTTTTAAAAGTGGGACTATAACTCACTTTCACAGATTTTTACTTCGTCGGGAAGTAAGACTTGGCCACTGGTCGATTCACGAACCTATAACAAATATGTACATATATATCAAAGTTTGTTCAAAATATATTTACAACATTTTTAATACGTTTTACTGTTTTAAGTTTATTAAGTCAGCTGTCCTTGTTAGTAACCTACAACTAGTTGTCCATAATTAGATGTACAGAAATAAATCGATATATATATTATCTTGAATCAATCCACGACCCAGTGTATACACGTCTCAGGCTAGATCACAACTCAAACTATATATATTTTTGGAATCAACCTCAACCCTGTATAGCTAACTCCAACATTACTGCATATAGAGTGTCTATGGTGTAGTGACCCGAACTTTTCCATGTTTATATATATTAATTGAGATTGATGTTTACATGATTAAATGTTTCCAACATGTTAAGCAATCAAACTTGTTAAGACTTGATTAATTGAAATAGGTTTCATATAGACAATTGACCACCCAAGTTGACCGGTGATTCACGAACGTTAAAACTTGTAAAAAAACTATATGATGACATATATATGGTTATATATATAGTTAACATGATATTATGATAAGTAAACATATCATTAATTATATTAACAATGAACTACATATGTAAAAACAAGACTACTAACTTAATGATTTTGAAACGAGACATATATGTAACGTTTATCGTTGTAACGACATTTAATGTATATATATCATATTAAGAGATATTCGTACATCATAATATCATGATAATATAATAATTTAAAATCTCTTTTGTTATTATAAACATTGGGTTAACAACATTTAACAAGATCGTTAACCTAAAGGTTTCAAAACAACACTTACATGTAACGACTAACGATGACTTAACGACTCAGTTAAAATGTATATACATGTAGTGTTTTAATATGTATTTATACACTTTTGAAAGACTTCAATACACTTATCAAAATACTTCTACTTAACAAAAATGCTTACAATTACATTCTCGTTCAGTTTCATCAACAATTCTACTCGTATGCACCCGTATTCGTACTCGTACAATACACAGCTTTTAGATGTATGTACTATTGGTATATACACTCCAATGATCAGCTCTTAGCAGCCCATGTGAGTCACCTAACACATGTGGGAACCATCATTTGGCAACTAGCATGAAATATCTCATAAGATTACAAAAATATGAGTAATCATTCATGACTTATTTACATGAAAACAAAATTACATATCCTTTATATCTAATCCATACACCAACGACCAAAAACACCTACAAACACTTTCATTCTTCAATTTTCTTCATCTAATTGAACTCTCTCAAGTTCTATCTTCAAGTTCTAAGTGTTCTTCATAAATTCCAAAAGTTCTAGTTTCATAAAATCAAGAATACTTTCAAGTTTGCTAGCTCACTTCCAATCTTGTAAGGTGATCATCCAACCTCAAGAAATCTTTGTTTCTTACAGTAGGTTATCATTATAATACAAGGTAATAATCATATTCAAACTTTGGTTCAATTTCTATAACTATAACAATCTTATTTCAAGTGATGATCTTACTTGAACTTGTTTTCGTGTCATGATTTTGCTTCAAGAACTTTGAGCCATCCAAGGATCCATTGAAGCTAGATCCATTTTTCTCTTTTCCAGTAGGTTCATCCAAGGAACTTAAGGTAGTAATGATGTTCATAACATCATTCGATTCATACATATAAAGCTATCTTATTCGAAGGTTTAAACTTGTAATCACTAGAACATAGTTTAGTTAATTCTAAACTTGTTCGCAAACAAAAGTTAATCCTTCTAACTTGACTTTTAAAATCAACTAAACACATGTTATATATCTATATGATATGCTAACTTAATGATTTAAAACCTGGAAACACGAAAAACACCGTAAAACCGGATTTACGCCGTCGTAGTAACACCGCGGGCTGTTTTGGGTTAGTTAATTAAAAACTATGATAAACTTTGATTTAAAAGTTGTTATTCTGAGAAAATGATTTTTATTATGAACATGAAACTATATCCAAAAATTATGGTTAAACTCAAAGTGGAAGTATGTTTTCTAAAATGGTCATCTAGACGTCGTTCTTTCGACTGAAATGACTACCTTTACAAAAACGACTTGTAACTTATTTTTCCGACTATAAACCTATACTTTTTCTGTTTAGATTCATAAAATAGAGTTCAATATGAAACCATAGCAATTTGATTCACTCAAAACGGATTTAAAATGAAGAAGTTATGGGTAAAACAAGATTGGATAATTTTTCTCATTTTAGCTACGTGAAAATTGGTAACAAATCTATTCCAACCATAACTTAATCAACTTGTATTATATATTATGTAATCTTGAGATACCATAGACACGTATACAATGTTTCGACCTATCATGTCGACACATCTATATATATTTCGGAACAACCATAGACACTCTATATGTGAATGTTGGAGTTAGCTATACAGGGTTGAGGTTGATTCCAAAATATATATAGTTTGAGTTGTGATCAATACTGAGATACGTATACACTGGGTCGTGGATTGATTCAAGATAATATTTATCGATTTATTTCTGTACATCTAACTGTGGACAACTAGTTGTAGGTTACTAACGAGGACAGCTGACTTAATAAACTTAAAACATCAAAATATATTAAAAGTGTTGTAAATATATTTTGAACATACTTTGATATATATGTATATATTGTTATAGGTTCGTGAATCAACCAGTGGCCAAGTCTTACTTCCCGACGAAGTAAAAATCTGTGAAAGTGAGTTATAGTCCCACTTTTAAAATCTAATATTTTTGGGATGAGAATACATGCAGGTTTTATAAATGATTTACAAAATAGACACAAGTACGTGAAACTACATTCTATGGTTGAATTATCGAAATCGAATATGCCCCTTTTTATTAAGTCTGGTAATCTAAGAATTAGGGAACAGACACCCTAATTGACGCGAATCCTAAAGGTAGATCTATTGGGCCTAACAAACCCCATCCAAAGTACCGGATGCTTTAGTACTTCGAAATTTATATCATATCCGAAGGGTGTCCCGGAATGATGGGGATATTCTTATATATGCATCTTGTTATTGTCGGTTACCAGGTGTTCACCATATGAATGATTTTTATCTCTATGTATGGGATGTGTATTGAAATATGAAATCTTGTGGTCTATGGTTACGATTTGATATATATAGGTTAAACCTATAACTCACCAACATTTTTGTTGACGTTTAAAGCATGTTTATTCTCAGGTGAATATTAAGAGCTTCCGCTGTTGCATACTAAAATAAGGACAAGATTTGGAGTCCATGTTTGTATGATATTGTGTAAAAACTGCATTCAAGAAACTGAATTCGATGTAACATATTTGTATTGTAAACCATTATGTAATGGTCGTGTGTAAACAAGATATTTTAGATTATCATTATTTGATAATCTACGTAAAGCTTTTTAAACCTTTATTTATGAAATAAAGGTTATGGTTTGTTTTAAAAATGAATGCAGTCTTTGAAAAACGTCTCATATAGAGGTCAAAACCTCGCAACGAAATCAATTAATATGGAACGTTTTTAATCAATAAGAACGGGACATTTCAGTTGGTATCAGAGCGTTGGTCTTAGAGAACCAGAAAATTTGCATTAGTGTGTCTTATCGAGTTTGTTAGGATGCATTAGTGAGTCTGGACTTCGACCGTGTTTTCTTTAAAAATGATTGCTTAACATTTTTGTTGGAAACTATATATTTTTAACATATGAATATTATGTGATATATTAATCTCTTAACGTGTTTGATATTATGTGATAGATGTCTACCTCTAGAACAAGTCCCATTGACTCACCTAATAATAATGAAGAGTCAAATGTAAATTGGAATGATTTGTGGACTGATTCACAAGTTCCCGAAGAGGAACCGGAAGAAGAGTCGGAACCGGAAGAAGAATCGGAACCGGAAGAAGAATCGGAACCGGATGAAGAAATAGAACCGGTGGGGGAAATAATAAAACGGTTAAGTAAAAGAAAATCCTCAACCAACCGACCAAAGTTAATTATGGTCAATGGTGTTTCCGCCAAGGAAGCAAAATATTGGGAGGATTACCAATTCTCCGATGAATCGGATTCCGACGAGAATTCCGATGATGTTATAGAAATTACCCCAACTGAATTTAAAAAGGCAAAAGAAAATAATAAGGGAAAGGGCATAAAAATAGAGAAATCTAATTCCAACCCCGATGAACTTTATATGTATCGTCAACCCCCGAAGTCCTTAAGTTGTAACAATGACCCGGGAACCTCTAAACCACCAGGTTTTTCTAAACCAATGTGGACAACGACGGTTCGTATTAGGGGAACATCATATATTCCTAGAAACTTGGCAAAACGAACCAAAACCGAAGAAGAAGAAACGAGCGAGTCGGAATAAGATAGTTGTATTCGTGTGGTGTAATATATGGAATATAGTGTTCTTATGCTTTATGATATATGTAAAAATTGCTTGTATTAATAAGTATTTTTTTTTATGAATCTAACTCTTGTCTATTTTACAGTTTAAAAATACAAAATGGATAGACAACCCAATATTTTAAGAGACCTACCCGGAGACATGATTGATGAAATCTTGTCTAGAGTCGGCCAGAATTCTTCGGCACAACTATTTAAGGCGAGATCAGTTTGTAAGACATTCGAAGAACGTTCCAAGAATGTCTTGGTTTATAAGAGACTTTCGTTTGAAAGATGGGGGATATCACATTGGGAAACCCATAAGTTACGATGTGTTTACTTTGACGCATATATTGCGGGGAACCCAAATGCTATTTTACGCAACGGGTTAAGAAATTATTTTGACTCAATATATCCGAATATTGGACTTCGTGATTTAGAAAAAGCGGCTAACATGCAACATAAAGAAGCATGTTATGCTTACGGATTAGTAATGTTCGCTTCTCACCAAAGTGAGAACAAGAACATCGGGCTACAACTATTAAACAAAACGTTTCCACAAGTGACGGAGTCGGTAATTGGGGTAAGAAATGAGGTTTTTAGATTATTACGGGACTGTTGGACATTACGTAACCCTCGTCCCTTTGATGACGTTACAACACGCTGTCTTATCAACGGCCATAACGGTTATGTTGCACAAGACCAAGGATGGGAAGTAGTCCTAGTAAAACCAGAATGCATGACTTGTTTCTGGACATATGAATTACGTGTATTTATTGCCTTTGCTGAACGACTTGTGTACTAGCTAGAATTGTCTTCACAACTATCTTGTATCAAAGTTATTGTGTGCTATATTTCATGCTTTATGTAAAATAAGCGGTATTGTAAGTTTGTAAAATATTGTATAAAAGTTTGAACGCGAAATATTATTATAATCAGTTTTTCATATAGAATTGTAGTAGTTGAATTGTATATTAGCTACTAAGTATGAACTTAACGGGTAGGTACTACCCGAATTTAAACTTATAAAACGCTAATATGAAGAAAAAGCTTTTATAAATGAGTTCATATTATGCTACGCAATACTATTAACTACTCTTAATATTCTGTATGATTAACTTGTTCCATTTAACTATTTTGAAGGAAATGGCACCGACTACTCGACACACCGTGAATATGAATGAAGAGGAATTCCGTACTTTTCTAGCTTCAAACATAGCCGCAGTACAGGCTGCGCTACATACCAACAATAACCTTGGATCTAGCAGTACAGGAAATCGTGTAGGATGCACCTACAAAGAATTCACTGCCTGCAAACCTTTGGAATTTGATGGAACCGAAGGACCGATCGGATTGAAACGGTGGACCGAGAAGGTTGAATCGGTGTTTGCCATAAGTAAGTGTACTGAAGAGGACAAAGTGAAGTACGCTACGCATACCTTCACAGGTTCTGCGTTAACATGGTGGAATACCTATCTAGAGCAAGTGGGACAAGATGATGCGTACGCACTACCGTGGTCAGCATTCAAGCACTTGATGAACGAGAAGTACCGTCCCAGAACCGAGGTCAATAAGCTCAAGACAGAACTTAGAGGGTTACGAACCCAAGGATTTGATATTACCACGTACGAAAGACGATTCACAGAATTGTGCCTATTGTGTCCGGGAGCATTCGAAGATGAGGAAGAGAAGATCGACGCGTTTGTGAAAGGATTACCGGAAAGAATCCAAGAAGATATAAGTTCACACGAGCCCGCCTCCATACAACAGGCATGTAGAATGGCTCACAAACTAGTGAACCAGATTGAAGAAAGAATTAAAGAACAGACTGCTGAAGAGGCCAATGTGAAGCAAGTCAAAAGAAAGTGGGAGGAAAACGGTGATAAGAATCACCAATACAACAACAACAGCAATTACAACAATAATCGCAACAATTATCCCAACAATCGCAACATCAATCGCAACTACAACAAACGGCCCAACAACAACAACAACAACAACAACAGCAACTACAACAATCATCCCAACAACAATAATAACCGCAACAACAACAACAATCAGAAGCAGCTATGCCAAAGGTGTGAAAAGAATCACTCGGGGTTCTGCACCAAATTTTGCAACAAGTGTAAAAGAAATGGTCATAGCGCGGCGAAGTGTGAGGTCTACGGACCAGGGGTTAATAGAACGAAAGGAACAAATGGTGTCGGAACGAGTAATGGCGGAGCAAGTAGTGTCGGAGCAAGTTATGCCAATGTAGTTTGTTATAAATGTGGAAAACCAGGCCACATTATTAGAAATTGCCCGAACCAGGAGAACACGAATGGACAAGGCCGTGGAAGAGTTTTCAATATTAATGCGGTAGAGGCACAGGAAGACCCGGAGCTTGTTACGGGTACGTTTCTTATTGACAATAAATCTGCTTACGTTTTATTTGATTCGGGTGCGGATAGAAGCTATATGAGTAGAGATTTTTGTGCTAAATTAAGTTGTCCATTGACGCCTTTGGATAGTAAATTTTTACTCGAATTAGCAAATGGTAAATTAATTTCAGCAGATAATATATGTCGGAATCGAGAAATTAAACTGGTTAGCGAAACATTTAAGATTGATTTGATACCAGTAGAGTTAGGGAGTTTTGATGTGATAATCGGTATGGACTGGTTGAAAGAAGTGAAAGCGGAGATCGTTTGTTACAAAAATGCAATTCGCATTATACGAGAAAAAGGAAAACCCTTAATGGTGTACGGAGAAAAGGGCAACACGAAGCTACATCTTATTAGTAATTTGAAGGCACAAAAACTAATAAGAAAAGGTTGCTATGCTGTTCTAGCACACGTCGAGAAAGTACAAACTGAAGAAAAGAGCATCAATGATGTTCCCATTGCAAAAGAATTTCCCGATGTATTTCCGAAAGAATTACCGGGATTACCCCCACATCGATCCGTTGAATTTCAAATAGATCTTGTACCAGGAGCTGCACCAATAGCTCGTGCTCCTTACAGACTCGCACCCAGCGAGATGAAAGAACTGCAAAGCCAATTACAAGAACTTTTAGAGCGTGGTTTCATTCGACCAAGCACATCACCGTGGGGAGCTCCTGTTTTGTTTGTCAAGAAGAAAGATGGTACATTCAGGTTGTGTATCGACTACCGAGAGTTGAACAAACTTACCATCAAGAACCGCTACCCACTACCGAGAATCGACGACTTATTTGATCAACTACAAGGCTCGTCTGTTTATTCAAAGATTGACTTACGTTCCGGGTATCATCAAATGCGGGTGAAAGAAGATGATATTCCAAAGACTGCTTTCAGAACACGTTACGGTCATTACGAGTTTATGGTCATGCCGTTTGGTTTAACTAATGCACCAGCTGTGTTCATGGACCTTATGAACCGAGTGTGTGGACCATACCTTGACAAGTTTGTCATTGTTTTCATTGATGACATACTTATTTACTCAAAGAATGACCAAGAACACGGTGAACATTTGAGAAAGGTGTTAGAAGTATTGAGGAAGGAAGAATTGTACGCTAAGTTTTCAAAGTGTGCATTTTGGTTGGAAGAAGTTCAATTCCTCGGTCACATAGTGAACAAAGAAGGTATTAAGGTGGATCCGGCAAAGATAGAAACTGTTGAAAAGTGGGAAACCCCGAAAACTCCGAAACACATACGCCAGTTTTTAGGACTAGCTGGTTACTACAGAAGGTTCATCCAAGACTTTTCCAGAATAGCAAAACCCTTGACTGCATTAACGCATAAAGGGAAGAAATTTGAATGGAATGATGAACAAGAGAAAGCGTTTCAGTTATTGAAGAAAAAGCTAACTACGGCACCTATATTGTCATTGCCTGAAGGGAATGATGATTTTGTGATTTATTGTGATGCATCAAAGCAAGGTCTCGGTTGTGTATTAATGCAACGAACGAAGGTGATTGCTTATGCGTCTAGACAATTGAAGATTCACGAACAAAATTATACGACGCATGATTTGGAATTAGGCGCGGTTGTTTTTGCATTAAAGACTTGGAGGCACTACTTATATGGGGTCAAAAGTATTATATATACCGACCACAAAAGTCTTCAACACATATTTAATCAGAAACAACTGAATATGAGGCAGCGTAGGTGGATTGAATTATTGAATGATTACGACTTTGAGATTCGTTACCACCCGGGGAAGGCAAATGTGGTAGCCGATGCCTTGAGCAGGAAGGACAGAGAACCCATTCGAGTAAAATCTATGAATATAATGATTCATAATAACATTACTACTCAAATAAAGGAGGCGCAACAAGGAGTTTTAAAAGAGGGAAATTTAAAGGATGAAATACCCAAAGGATCGGAGAAGCATCTTAATATTCGGGAAGACGGAACCCGGTATAGGGCTGAAAGGATTTGGGTACCAAAATTTGGAGATATGAGAGAAATGGTACTTAGAGAAGCTCATAAAACCAGATACTCAATACATCCTGGAACGGGGAAGATGTACAAGGATCTCAAGAAACATTTTTGGTGGCCGGGTATGAAAGCCGATGTTGCTAAATACGTAGGAGAATGTTTGACGTGTTCTAAGGTCAAAGCTGAGCATCAGAAACCATCAGGTCTACTTCAACAACCCGAAATCCCGGAATGGAAATGGGAAAACATTACCATGGATTTCATCACTAAATTGCCAAGGACTGCAAGTGGTTTTGATACTATTTGGGTAATAGTTGATCGTCTCACCAAATCAGCACACTTCCTACCAATAAGAGAAGATGACAAGATGGAGAAGTTAGCACGACTGTATTTGAAGGAAGTCGTCTCCAGACATGGAATACCAATCTCTATTATCTCTGATAGGGATGGCAGATTTATTTCAAGATTCTGGCAGACATTACAGCAAGCATTAGGAACTCGTCTAGACATGAGTACTGCCTATCATCCACAAACTGATGGGCAGAGCGAAAGGACGATACAAACGCTTGAAGACATGCTACGAGCATGTGTTATTGATTTCGGAAACAGTTGGGATCGACATCTACCGTTAGCAGAATTTTCCTACAACAACAGCTACCATTCAAGCATTGAGATGGCGCCGTTTGAAGCACTTTATGGTAGAAAGTGCAGGTCTCCGATTTGTTGGAGTGAGGTGGGGGATAGACAGATTACGGGTCCGGAGATTATACAAGAAACTACCGAGAAGATCATCCAAATTCAACAACGGTTGAAAACCGCCCAAAGTCGACAAAAGAGCTACGCTGACATTAAAAGAAAAGATATAGAATTTGAAATTGGAGAGATGGTCATGCTTAAAGTTTCACCTTGGAAAGGCGTTGTTCGATTTGGTAAACGAGGGAAATTAAATCCAAGGTATATTGGACCATTCAAGATTATTGATCGTGTCGGACCAGTAGCTTACCGACTAGAGTTACCTCAACAACTCGCGGCTGTACATAACACTTTCCACGTCTCGAATTTGAAGAAATGTTTTGCTAAAGAAGATCTCACTATTCCGTTAGATGAAATCCAAATCAACGAAAAACTCCAATTCATCGAAGAACCCGTCGAAATAATGGATCGTGAGGTTAAAAGACTTAAGCAAAACAAGATACCAATTGTTAAGGTTCGATGGAATGCTCGTAGAGGACCCGAGTTCACCTGGGAGCGTGAAGATCAGATGAAGAAGAAATACCCGCATCTATTTCCAGAAGATTCGTCAACACCTTCAACAGCTTAAAATTTCGGGACGAAATTTATTTAACGGGTAGGTACTGTAGTGACCCGAACTTTTCCATGTTTATATATATTAATTGAGATTGATGTTTACATGATTAAATGTTTCCAACATGTTAAGCAATCAAACTTGTTAAGACTTGATTAATTGAAATAGGTTTCATATAGACAATTGACCACCCAAGTTGACCGGTGATTCACGAACGTTAAAACTTGTAAAAAAACTATATGATGACATATATATGGTTATATATATAGTTAACATGATATTATGATAAGTAAACATATCATTAATTATATTAACAATGAACTACATATGTAAAAACAAGACTACTAACTTAATGATTTTGAAACGAGACATATATGTAACGTTTATCGTTGTAACGACATTTAATGTATATATATCATATTAAGAGATATTCGTACATCATAATATCATGATAATATAATAATTTAAAATCTCTTTTGTTATTATAAACATTGGGTTAACAACATTTAACAAGATCGTTAACCTAAAGGTTTCAAAACAACACTTACATGTAACGACTAACGATGACTTAACGACTCAGTTAAAATGTATATACATGTAGTGTTTTAATATGTATTTATACACTTTTGAAAGACTTCAATACACTTATCAAAATACTTCTACTTAACAAAAATGCTTACAATTACATTCTCGTTCAGTTTCATCAACAATTCTACTCGTATGCACCCGTATTCGTACTCGTACAATACACAGCTTTTAGATGTATGTACTATTGGTATATACACTCCAATGATCAGCTCTTAGCAGCCCATGTGAGTCACCTAACACATGTGGGAACCATCATTTGGCAACTAGCATGAAATATCTCATAAGATTACAAAAATATGAGTAATCATTCATGACTTATTTACATGAAAACAAAATTACATATCCTTTATATCTAATCCATACACCAACGACCAAAAACACCTACAAACACTTTCATTCTTCAATTTTCTTCATCTAATTGAACTCTCTCAAGTTCTATCTTCAAGTTCTAAGTGTTCTTCATAAATTCCAAAAGTTCTAGTTTCATAAAATCAAGAATACTTTCAAGTTTGCTAGCTCACTTCCAATCTTGTAAGGTGATCATCCAACCTCAAGAAATCTTTGTTTCTTACAGTAGGTTATCATTATAATACAAGGTAATAATCATATTCAAACTTTGGTTCAATTTCTATAACTATAACAATCTTATTTCAAGTGATGATCTTACTTGAACTTGTTTTCGTGTCATGATTTTGCTTCAAGAACTTTGAGCCATCCAAGGATCCATTGAAGCTAGATCCATTTTTCTCTTTTCCAGTAGGTTCATCCAAGGAACTTAAGGTAGTAATGATGTTCATAACATCATTCGATTCATACATATAAAGCTATCTTATTCGAAGGTTTAAACTTGTAATCACTAGAACATAGTTTAGTTAATTCTAAACTTGTTCGCAAACAAAAGTTAATCCTTCTAACTTGACTTTTAAAATCAACTAAACACATGTTATATATCTATATGATATGCTAACTTAATGATTTAAAACCTGGAAACACGAAAAACACCGTAAAACCGGATTTACGCCGTCGTAGTAACACCGCGGGCTGTTTTGGGTTAGTTAATTAAAAACTATGATAAACTTTGATTTAAAAGTTGTTATTCTGAGAAAATGATTTTTATTATGAACATGAAACTATATCCAAAAATTATGGTTAAACTCAAAGTGGAAGTATGTTTTCTAAAATGGTCATCTAGACGTCGTTCTTTCGACTGAAATGACTACCTTTACAAAAACGACTTGTAACTTATTTTTCCGACTATAAACCTATACTTTTTCTGTTTAGATTCATAAAATAGAGTTCAATATGAAACCATAGCAATTTGATTCACTCAAAACGGATTTAAAATGAAGAAGTTATGGGTAAAACAAGATTGGATAATTTTTCTCATTTTAGCTACGTGAAAATTGGTAACAAATCTATTCCAACCATAACTTAATCAACTTGTATTATATATTATGTAATCTTGAGATACCATAGACACGTATACAATGTTTCGACCTATCATGTCGACACATCTATATATATTTCGGAACAACCATAGACACTCTATATGTGAATGTTGGAGTTAGCTATACAGGGTTGAGGTTGATTCCAAAATATATATAGTTTGAGTTGTGATCAATACTGAGATACGTATACACTGGGTCGTGGATTGATTCAAGATAATATTTATCGATTTATTTCTGTACATCTAACTGTGGACAACTAGTTGTAGGTTACTAACGAGGACAGCTGACTTAATAAACTTAAAACATCAAAATATATTAAAAGTGTTGTAAATATATTTTGAACATACTTTGATATATATGTATATATTGTTATAGGTTCGTGAATCAACCAGTGGCCAAGTCTTACTTCCCGACGAAGTAAAAATCTGTGAAAGTGAGTTATAGTCCCACTTTTAAAATCTAATATTTTTGGGATGAGAATACATGCAGGTTTTATAAATGATTTACAAAATAGACACAAGTACGTGAAACTACATTCTATGGTTGAATTATCGAAATCGAATATGCCCCTTTTTATTAAGTCTGGTAATCTAAGAATTAGGGAACAGACACCCTAATTGACGCGAATCCTAAAGGTAGATCTATTGGGCCTAACAAACCCCATCCAAAGTACCGGATGCTTTAGTACTTCGAAATTTATATCATATCCGAAGGGTGTCCCGGAATGATGGGGATATTCTTATATATGCATCTTGTTATTGTCGGTTACCAGGTGTTCACCATATGAATGATTTTTATCTCTATGTATGGGATGTGTATTGAAATATGAAATCTTGTGGTCTATGGTTACGATTTGATATATATAGGTTAAACCTATAACTCACCAACATTTTTGTTGACGTTTAAAGCATGTTTATTCTCAGGTGAATATTAAGAGCTTCCGCTGTTGCATACTAAAATAAGGACAAGATTTGGAGTCCATGTTTGTATGATATTGTGTAAAAACTGCATTCAAGAAACTGAATTCGATGTAACATATTTGTATTGTAAACCATTATGTAATGGTCGTGTGTAAACAAGATATTTTAGATTATCATTATTTGATAATCTACGTAAAGCTTTTTAAACCTTTATTTATGAAATAAAGGTTATGGTTTGTTTTAAAAATGAATGCAGTCTTTGAAAAACGTCTCATATAGAGGTCAAAACCTCGCAACGAAATCAATTAATATGGAACGTTTTTAATCAATAAGAACGGGACATTTCATATGGTTGTTCCAAATAATATATATAGATGGGTCGATATGATATGTCAAAACATTTGCATACGTGTCTATGGTATCCCAAGATTACATAATATATTAGAATACATGTATAATATAATATAAGTTAGCTAGGATATGATTTGTATAGATTTGTTAAACATTTCCCGTAGCTAAAATAATCAAAAAATATCCAATCTTGTTTTACCCATAACTTCTTCATTTTAAATCCGTTTTGAGTGAATCAAATTGCTATGGTTTCATATTGAACTCTAATTTAAGAATCTAAACAGAAAAAAGTATAGGTTTATATTCGGAAATTTAAGTTACATGTCAATTACTAAAGAGGTAGTCATTTCCGTCGAAAAAACGACATCTTGATGATCATTTTGGAAAACATACTTTCATTTTGAGTTTAACCATAATTTTTGGATATAGTTTCATGTTCATAAGAAAAATAATTTTCCCAGAAGAACAACTTTTAAATAAAAGTTTATCATAGTTTTTAATTAACTAACCCAAAACAGCCCGCGGTGTTACTACGACGGCGTATGTCCAGTTTTACGGTGTTCTTCGTGTTTTCCGGTTTTAAATCATTAAGTTAGCATATCATATAGATATAGAACATGTGTTTAGTTGATTTTAAAAGTCAAGTTAGAAGGATTAACTTTTGTTTGAGAACAAGTTTAGAATTAACTAAACTATGTTTTAGTGATTGCAAGTTTAAACCTTCGAATAAGATAGCTTTATATGTATGAATCGAATGATGTTATGGACATCATTACTACCTCAAGTTTTCTGGATAAAGCTACTGGAAATAAGAAAAATGGATCTAGCTCTAAAGGATCCTTGGATGGCTTGAAAGTTCTTGAAGCAGAATCATGACACGAAAACAGTTCAAGTAAGATTTTCACCCAAAATAAGATTGTTATAGTTGTAGAAATTGAATCAAAGTTTGAATATGAATATTACCTTGAATTAGAAAGATAACCTACTGTAAATAATAAAGGTTTCTTGATCTTATATGATTACTTGAAATGGATTAGAAAGCTTGGAAGTAGACTTGCAAACTTGGAAGTATTCTTGATTTTTATGAAACTATACTTATGGAATTTATGAAGAACACTTAGAACTTGAAGATAGAACTTAAGAGAGATCAATTAGATGAAGAAAATTGAAGAATGAAAGTGTTTGTAGGTGTTTTTGATCGTTGGTATATGGATTAGATATAAAGGATATGTAATTTTGTTTTCATGTAAATAAGTCATGAATGATTACTCATATTTTTGTAATTTTATGAGATATTTCTTGCTAGTTGCCAAATGATGGTTCCTACATGTGTTAGGTGACTCAAATGGGCTGCTAAGAGCTGATCATTGGAGTGTATATACCAATAGTACATACGTCTAAAAGCTGTGTATTGTACGAGTACGAATACGGGTGCATACGAGTAGAATTATTGATGAAACTGAATGAGGATGTAATTGTAAGCATTTTTGTTAAGTAGAAGTATTTTGATAAGTGTCTTGAAGTCTTTCAAAAGTGTATGAATACATAATAAAACACTACATGTATATACATTTTAACTGAGTCGTTAAGTCATCGTTAGTTGTTAGATGTAAATGTTGTTTTGAAACCTTTATGTTAACGATCTTGTTAAATGTTGTTAACCCATTATTTATTATATCTAAAGAGATGTTAAATTATTAAATTATCATGATATTATGATATATTAATATATCTTAGTATGATATATATACAGTTAAATGTTGTTACAACGATAATCGTTACATATATGTCTCGTTTCGAAATCATTAAGTTAGTAGTCTTGTTTTTACATATGTAGTTCATTGTTAATACACTTAATGACATGTTTACTTATAATTTATCATGATTAAACATAGTGTATAAATATCTTAATATGATTCATATGTATTTAGTAAGACGTTATAACGATAATCGTTATATATATCGTTTCGAGTTTCTTAATTCAATAAACTCAATTTTATGTATATAACTCATTGTTAAAATACCTAATGAGATACTTACTTATCATAATATCATGTTAACTATATATATAATCATATATATGTCATCTTATAGTTTTTACAAGTTTTAACGTTCGTGAATCACCGATCAATTTGGGTGGTCAATTGCCTATATGAAACCTATTTCAATTAATCAAGTCTTAACAAGTTTGATTGCTTAACATATTGGAAATACTTGATCATGTAAATAAAAATTTCATTTAATATATATAAACATGGAAAAGTTCGGGTCACTACAGTACCTACCCGTTAAATAAATTTCGTCCCGAAATTTTTAAGCAGTTGGAGGTGTTGACTAATCTTCTGGAAATAGGTGCGGGTATTTCTTCTTCATCTGATCTTCACACTCCCAGGTGAACTCAGGTCCTCTACTAATCTTATTTTGCTTAACTCTTTTAACCTCACGATCCATTATTTCGATGGGTTCTTCAATGAATTGAAGTTTTTCGTTGATTTGAATTTCATCTAACGGAATAGTGAGATCTTCTTTAGAAAAACATTTCTTCAAATTCGAGACGTGAAAAGTGTTATGTACAGCTGCGAGTTGTTGGGGTAACTCAAGTCGGTAAGCTACTGGTCCGACACGTTCAATAATCTTGAATGGTCCAATATACCTTGGATTTAGTTTCCCTCGTTTACCAAATCAAACAATGCCTTTCCAAGGTGAAACTTTAAGCATGACCATCTTGCCAATATTAAATTCTATATCTTTTCTTTTAATGTTAGCGTAGCTCTTTTGTCGACTTTGGGCGGTTTTCAATCGTTGTTGAATTTGGATGATCTTCTCGGTAGTTTCTTGTATTATCTCCGGACCCGTAATCTGTCTATCCCCCACTTCACTCCAACAAATCGAAGACCTGCACTTTCTACCATGAATTGCTTCAAACGGCGCCATCTCAATGCTTGAATGGTAGCTATTGTTGTAGGAAAATTCTGCTAACGGTAGATGTCGATCCCAACTGGTTCCGAAATCAATAACACATGCTTGTAGCATGTCTTCAAGCGTTTGTATCGTCCTTTCGCTCTACCCATCAGTTTGTGGATGATAGGCAGTACTCATGTCTAGACGAGTTCCTAATGCTTGCTGTAATGTCTGCCAGAATCTTGAAATAAATCTTCCATCCCTATCAGAGATAATAGAGATTGGTATTCCATGTCTGGAGATGACTTCCTTCAAATACAGTTGTGCTAACTTCTCCATCTTGTCATCTTCTCTTATTGGCAGGAAGTGTGCTGATTTGGTGACACGATCAACTATTACCCAAATAGTATCAAAACCACTTGCAGTCCTTGGCAATTTAGTGATAAAATCCATGGTAATGTTTTCCCATTTCCATTCCGGGATTTTGGGTTGTTGAAGTAGACCTGATGGTTTCTGATGCTCCGCTTTGACCTTAGAACACGTCAAACATTTCCCTACGTATTTAGCAACATCAGCTTTCATACCTGGCCACCAAAAATGTTTCTTGAGATCCTTGTACATCTTCCCCGTTCCAGAATGTATTGAGTATCTGGTTTTATGAGCTTCTCTAAGTACCATTTCTCTCATATCTCCAAATTTTGGTACCCAAATTCTTTCAGCCCTATACCGGGTTCCGTCTTCCCGAATATTAAGATGCTTCTTCGATCCTTTAGGTATTTCATCCTTTAGATTTCCCTCTTTTATAACTCATTGTTGCGCCTCCTTTATTTGAGTAGTAAGGTTAGTGTGAATCATTATATTCATAGAATTTACTCGAATGGGTTCTCTGTCCTTTCTGCTCAAGGCGTCGGCTACCACATTTGCCTTCCCTGGGTGGTAACGAATTTCAAAGTCATAATCATTCAATAATTCAATCCACCTACGCTGCCTCATGTTCAGTTGTTTCTGATTAAATATGTGTTCAAGACTTTTGTGGTCGGTATATATAATACTTTTGACCCCATATAAGTAGTGCCTCCAAGTCTTTAATGCAAAAACAACCGCGCCTAATTCCAAATCATGCGTCGTATAATTCTGTTCATGAATCTTCAATTGTCTAGACGCATAAACAATTACTTTCGTTCGTTGCATTAATACACAACCGAGACCTTGCTTTGAGGCGTCACAATATATCACAAAATCATCACTCCCTTCAGGTAATGACAATATAGGTGCTGTAGTTAACTTTTTCTTTAACAATTGAAACGCTTTCTCTTGTTCATCTTTTCATTCAAATTTCTTCCCTTTATGCGTTAATGCAGTGAAGGGTTTTGCTATTCTAGAAAAGTCTTGGATGAACCTTCTGTAGTAACCAGCTAGTCCTAAAAACTGGCGTATGTGTTTCGGAGTTTTTGGGGTTTCCCACTTTTCCACGGTTTCAATCTTTGCTGGATCCACCTGAATACCTTCTTTGTTCACTATATGACCGAGGAATTGAACTTCTTCCAACCAAAATGCACACTTTGAAAACTTAGCGTACAGTTTTTCTTTTCTCAGCAACTCTAGCACTTTTCTCAAATGTTCTTCGTGCTCTTGATCATTCTTTGAGTAAATAAGTATGTCATCGATGAAAACAATGACAAACTTGTCAAGATATGGCCCACACACTCGGTTCATGAGGTCCATGAACACAGCTGGTGCGTTAGTCAATCCAAACGGCATAACCATAAACTCGTAATGACCATAACGCGTCCTAAAAGCAGTCTTTGGAATATCATCCTCCTTCACCCGCATTTGATGATACCCAGAACGTAAATCAATCTTCGAATAAACAGATGAGATTTGTAGTTGATCAAATAAGTCGTCGATTCTCAGTAATGGGTAACGGTTCTTTATGGTAAGTTTGTTCAACTCTCGGTAGTTGATACACAACCTGAATGTACCATATTTCTTCTTGACAAACAAAACAGGAGCTCCCCATGGTGATGTGCTTGGTCGAATGAAACCACGCTCTAAAAGTTCTTGTAATTGGCTCTGAAGTTCCTTCATTTCGGTGGGTGCGAGTCTGTATGGAGCACGAGCTATTGGTGCAGCTCCCAGTACAAGGTCTATTTGAAATTCAATGGATCGGTGTGGAGGTAGTCCCGGTAATTCTTTCTGAAATACATCGGGAAATTCTTTTGCGACGGGAACATCACTGATGTTCTTTTCGTCAGGTTTAACTTCCTCTATGTGTGCTAGAATGATGTAACAACCTTTTCTTATTAGTTTTTGCGCCTTCAAACTACTAATAAGATTTAATTTCGCGTTGTTCTTTTCTCCGTACACTATTAAAGGTTTTCCTTTTTCACGCATAATGCGAATCGCATTTTTGTAACAAACGACCTCTGCTCTCACCTTTTTCAACCAGTCCATGCCAATTATTACATCAAAACTTCCTAACTCGACTGGTATTAAATCAATTTTAAATGTTTCATCCCCCAGTTTAATTTCTCTCTCCCGACATATATTATCTGCTGAAATTAATTTACCGTTTGCTAATTCGAGTAAAAATTTATTATCCAAAGGCGTCAATGAGCAACTTAATTTAGCACAAAATTCTCTACTCATATAGCTTCTATCTGCATCCGAATCAAATAAAACATAAGCAGATTTATCGTCAATAAGAAACGTACCCGTAACAAGCTCCAGGTCTTCCTGTGCTTCTGCCGCATTAATATTGAAAACTCTTCCACGGCCCTGCCCATTAGTATTCCCCTGATTCGGGCAATTTCTAATAATGTGGCCCGATTTTCCACATTTATAACAAACAGCGTTGGTATTACTTGCTCCGACACTATTCGTTTCGGCATTACTTGTTCCGACATTATTTACTCCCTTAGTTCTGTTAATCTTTGGTCCGTAGACCTCACACTTTATCGCGCAATGACCATTTCTCTTACACCTGTTGCAAAATGTCATGCAAAACCCCTGGTGATTTTCTTCACACCTATGACATGGCTGTTTTTGGTTTTTGTTGCCATTGTTGTTATTGAGGTTGTTGTTGGAATTGTTATTATTGTTGAAATGGTTGTTGTAGTTGTTGTTGTTGTTGGGATGTTTGTTGTAGTTATTGTTAGGATTCCAGTTATTGTTGCGGTTGTTGGGATAGTTGTTGCGATTTTGGTTGTAATTGTTGTTGTTGTTGTACTGGTGACTCTTGTCACCATTTTCCTCCCACTTCCTCTTGAGTTGTTTCATGTTGGCTTCTTTGGCCGCCGGCTCTTTAATTCTTCCCTCAATCTGATTTATGAGTTTATGAGCCATTCGACTTGCCTTCTGTATAGAAGCGGGCTCGTGTGAACTCAGATCTTCTTGAATCCTTACTGGTAACCCTTTTACAAACGCGTCGATCTTCTCTTCTTCATCTTCGAATGCTCTCGGACATAATAGGCACAACTCTGTGAATCGTTGTTCATATGTGGTAACATCGAACCCTTGTGTTCGTAACTCTCTAAGTTCTGCCTTGAGTTTATTGACTTCGTTTCTAGGACGGTACTGCTCGTTCATCAATTGCTTGAATGCCGACCACGGTAGTGCGTAAGCAGCATTTTGTCCTACCTGTTCAAGATAGGTGTTCACCACGTTAAGACAGTACCTATGAAGGTATGCGTAGCGTACTTAACTTTGTCCTCTTCAGTACACTTACTTATGGCAAACACCGATTCGACTTTCTTGGTCCACCGTTTCAATCCAATTGGTCCTTCGGTTCCATCAAATTCCAAAGGTTTGCAGGCAGTGAATTCTTTGTAGGTGCATCCTACACGATTTCTTGCGCCGTTAGCTGCATTGCTAGATTCAGAGTTATTGTTGGTATGTAGCGCAGCCTGTACTGCGGTTATGTTTGCATCAAAAAGGTACGAAATTCCTCTTCGCTCATATTCATGGTTTGTCGAGTCGTCGGTGCCATTTCCTTCAAAATAGCCAACTGAATCGAGTTAATCATACAGAATATTAAGAGTAGTCAATAGTATTTCGTAGCATAATATGAACTCATTTATAAAAGCTTTTTCTTCATAATAGCGTTTTATAAGTTTAAATTCGGGTACTACCTACCCGTTAAGTTGATACTTAGTAGCTAATATACAATTCAACTACTACAATTTCATATGAAAAACTGATTATAATAATATATCACATACAAATATTCTTCAAACTTACAACTTCGCTATATTACATATAACATGAAATATAGTACACTTTGATACAGGACAGTTTTGAAGATAAACCTAGTTAATACGCAAGTTATTCAACAAAGGAAATAAAGACACGCAATTCATAAGTCCTAAAACAAGTCATGCATTCTGGTTTTACTAAGACGACTTTCCATCGTTGGTCTCGTGGAAAATAACCGTTATGACCATTGGCTAGGCAACATGTTGTAATGTCGTCAAAAGGACGAGGGTTTCGTAATGTCCAACAGCCCCGTAATAATCTAAAAACCTTGTTTCTCACCCCAACTACTGAATCCGTCACTTGTGGGAAAGTTTTATTTAAAAGCTGCAATCCGATGTTCTTTTTCTCACTTTGGTAAGAAGCGAACATCACTAACCCATAAGCATAACATGCTTTTTTATGTTGCATGTTAGAAGCTCTTTCTAATTCATGAAATCTTATGTTGGGATATGTTGAGTCAAAATAGGTTCTTAACCCGTAGCGTAAAATTGCATTTGGGTTCCCCGCATTTAACGCTTTAAAGAAAACACGGCGTAACTTACGATCTCCCCAATGTGATATACCCCACCTATCAAAGGAAAGCCTTTTATAAACTAAGGCATTTCCGGAAAGTCTTTCAAATGTTTGACAAGTTAATTTTGCCATAACTAAATGTGCTGATGAATTCTGACCGACTCTAGACAAGATTTCCTCAATCATATCCTCTGGTAGGTCTTCTAAAATATTCGGTTGTCTACCCTTAACGTCCATTTTGTTTTTATACTGTAAAATAGAAAAGGATTAGATTCGTAAAAGATAATTAACAAACAATACAAGCAATTTTTACATAGAACATAAAAGTACAAGCACACTACAATACATATAATACACAACATGATTACAACCCTCTAATCTGAATCACTGGTTTCTTCTTCTTCGGACTTGGTTCGTTTTCCTATTTTTCTAGGAATATATGGTGTTCCTCTAATACGAGCCGTCATTTTCCATAATGGTTTAGAAAAACCTGGTGGTTTAGAGGTTCCCGGGTCATTGTTACATTTTAGGAAATACGGATGTTGTCGATACATATAAAGTTCATCGGGGTTGGAATCGGGTTTCTCTATTTTTATACCTTTTCCCTTATTATTTTCTTTCGCTTTATTAAATTGGGTCGAGGTAATTTCTATAACATCATCGGAATCCTCATCGGGATCCGATTCATCGGAAAATTGGTAATCTTCCCAATATTTTGCTTCCTCGGCGGAAACACCATTGACCATTATTAACTTTGGTCCGTTGGTTGAGGATTTTCTTTTATTTAATCGATTTACTATAGGTATCAATATTTCTTCCTCCGAAACCTCTTCTTCTTCTGGTTCCTCCTCTTCCGATTCCTCCTCTTCTGGTTCATCTTCTTCCGGTTCCTCCTCTTCCGGTTCCTCTTCGGGAATTTGTGAATCTTCCCAAAATATATTTGACTCTTCATTATTATTAGGTGAATCAATAGGATTTGTACTAGAGGTAGACATCTATCACACAATATCAAACATGTTAAGAGATTAATATATCACATAATATTTACATGTTAATAATATATAGTTTCCAACAAAAAATGTTAAGCAATCGTTTTTGAAGAAAAACACGGTCGAAGTCCAGAATCACTAATGCATCCTAATAAACTCGGTAAGACACACTAATGCAATTTTCTGGTTCTCTAAGACCAACGCTCGGATACCAACTGAAATGTCCCGTTCATATTGATTATAAACGTTCCATATTAATTGATTTCGTCGCGAGGTTTTGACCTCTATATGAGACGTTTTTCAAAGACTGCATTCATTTTTAAAATAACCATAACCTTTATTTTATCGATAAAGGTTTAAAAAGCATTACGTAGATTATCAAATAATGATAATTTAAAATATACCGTTTACACATGACCATTACATAATGGTTTACAATAAGAATATATTACATCAAAAATAAGTTTCTTGAATGCAGTTTTTACATAATATCATACAAGCATGGACTCCAAATCTTGTCCTTATTTTAGTATGCAACAGAGGAAGCTCTTAATAACCACCTGAGAATAAACATGATTAAAACGTCAACAAAAATGTTGGTGAGTTATAGGTTTAACCTATATATTATCAAATCATAATAATAGACCACAAGATTTCATATTTCAATATACATCACATACATAGAGATAAAATTCATTCATATGGTGAACACCTGGTAACCGACATTAACAAGATGCATATAAAAATATCCCCTATCATTCCGGGAAATCCTTCGGACATGATAAAAACGAATTCGAAGTACTAAAGCATCCGGTACTTTGGATGGGGTTCGTTAGGCCCAATAGATCTATCTTTAGGATTCGCGTCAATTAGTAGATCGGTTTACTAATTCTTAGGTTACCAAGCAAAAGGGGCATATTCGGCTTCGATCATTCACCCATATAATGTAGTTTCAATTACTTGTGTCTATTTCGTAAAACATTTATAAAACTGCATGTATTCTCATCCCAAAATATTAGATTTTTAAAAGTGGGACTATAACTCACTTTCACAGATTTTTACTTCGTCAGGAAGTAAGACTTGGCAACTGGTCGATTCACGAACCTATAACAAATATGTACATATATATCAAATTTTGTTCAAAATATATTTACAACATTTTTAATACGTTTTACTGTTTTAAGTTTATTAAGTCAGCTGTCCTTGTTAGTAACCTACAACTAGTTGTCCATAATTAGATGTACAGAAATAAATTGATATATATTATCTTGAATCAATCCACGACCCAGTGTATGCACCTCTCAGGCCAGATCACAACTCATACTATATATATTTTTGGAATCAACCTCAACCCTGTATAGCTAACTCCAACATTACTGCATATAGAGTGTCTATGGTTGTTCCAAATAATATATATAGATGGGTCGATATGATATGTCAAAACATTTGCATACGTGTCTATGGTATCCCAAGATTACATAATATATTAGAATACATGTATAATACAATATAAGTTAGCTAGGATATGATTTGTATAGATTTGTTAAACATTTCCCGTAGCTAAAATAATCAAAAAATATCCAATCTTGTTTTACCCATAACTTCTTCATTTTAAATCCGTTTTGAGTGAATCAAATTGCTATGGTTTCATATTGAACTCTAATTTAAGAATCTAAACAGAAAAAGTATAGGTTTAAAGTCGGAAATTTAAGTTACATGTCAATTACTAAAGAGGTAGTCATTTCCGTCGAAAAAATGACATCTTGATGTCCATTTTGGAAAACATACTTTCACTTTGAGTTTAACCATAATTTTTGGAAATAGTTTCATGTTCATAAGAAAAATCATTTTCCTAGAAGAACAACTTTTAAATCAAATTTTATCAAAGTTTTTAATTAACTAACCCAAAACAGCCCGCGGTGTTACTACAACGGCGTATGTCCAGTTTTACGGTGTTCTTCGTGTTTTCAGGTTTTAAATCATTAAGTTAGCATATCATATATATATAGAGCATGTGTTTAGTTGATTTTAAAAGTCAAGTTAGAAGGATTAACTTTTGTTTGCGAACAAGTTTAAAATTAACTAAACTATGTTCTAGTGATTACAAGTTTAAACATTCGAATAAGATAGCTTTATATGTATGAATCGAATGATGTTATGGACATCATTACTACCTCAAGTTTTCTGGATAAAGCTACTGGAAATGAGAAAAATGGATCTAGCTTCAAAGGATCCTTGGATGGCTTGAAAGTTCTTGAAGCAGAATCATGACACGAAAACAGTTCAAGTAAGATTTTCACTCGAAATAAGATTGTTATAGTTGTAGAAATTGAATCAAAGTTTAAATATGAATATTACCTTGAATTAGAAAGATAACCTACTATAAATAACAAAGGTTCCTTGATCTTAGATGATTACTTGAAATGGATTAGAAAGCTTGGAAGTAGACTTGCAAACTTAGAAGTATTCTTGATTTTTATGAAACTATACTTATAGAATTTATGAAGAACACTTAGAACTTGAAGACAGAACTTAAGAGAGATCAATTAGATGAAGAAAATTGAAGAATGAAAGTGTTTGTAGGTATTTTTGGTCGTTGGTATATGGATTAGATATAAAGGATATGTAATTTTGTTTTCATGTAAATAAGTCATGAATGATTACTCATATTTTTGTAATTTTATGAGATATTTCATGCTAGTTGCCAAATGAGGGTTTCCAAATGTGTTAGGTGACTCACATGGGCTACTAAGAGCTGATCATTGGAGTGTATATACCAATAATACATACGTCTAAAAGCTGTGTATTGTATGAGTACGAATACGGGTGCATACGAGTAGAATTGTTGATGAAACTGAACGAGGATGTAATTGTAAGCATTTTTGTTAAGTAGAATTATTTTGATAAGTGTCTTGAAGTCTTTCAAAAGTGTATGAATACATAATAAAACACTACATGTATATACATTTTAACTGAGTCGTTAAGTCATCGTTAGTCGTTAGATGTAAATGTTGTTTTGAAACCTTTAGGTTAACGATCTTGTTAAATGTTGTTAACCCATAGTTTATTATATCTAAAGAGATGTTAAATTATTAAATTATCATAATATTATGATATATTAATATATCTTAGTATGATATATATACAGTTAAATGTTGTTACAATGATAATCGTAACATATATGTCTCGTTTCGAAATCATTAAGTTAGTAGTCTTGTTTTTACATATGTAGTTCATTGTTAATACACTTAATGACATGTTTACTTATCATTTATCATGATTAAACATAGTATATCAATATCTTAATATGATTCATATGTATTTAGTAAGACGTTATAACGATAATCGTTATATATATCGTTTCGAGTTTCTTAATTCAATAAACTCAATTTTATGTATATAACTCATTGTTAAAATACCTAATGAGATACTTACTTATCATAATATCATATTAACTATATATATAATCATATATATGTCATCATATAGTTTTTACAAGTTTTAACGTTCGTGAATCACCGATCAACTTGGGTGGTCAATTGCCTATATGAAACCAATTTCAATTAATCAAGTCTTAACAAGTTTGATTGATTAACATGTTGGAAACACTTGATCATGTAAATAACAATTTCATTTAATATATATAAACATGGAAAAGTTCGGGTCACTATAATAAAGATAATATGATAGGTATTATTAAAGTAATTAATTACACGTAGTAAAATATGTTTGTATCACATATTTATTTGATAAAATAATATCTATAATAATAGTAAGTAAAAGTTGTATTATTTTTTAATAATAATTATTATTATAAAATATCAATATTTATAATTACTAAGATGATATTATGATAAAACGATAATTCTAATTATGATAACTTAATATTTATGATACTTTTTAATATTATTTTTAAAATAATAATTCTATTTAAAATGATAATAATAATGATATTTTATAGTAACAATGACATTTCTATTAAAATGATAATTTTTGTTAAAATGATAGTTTTAATACTAAGGATACTTTTAATAATAATAGTAATAATAAAATAATAAGAACGATAATTTTATCTGAATCAATATCTTATAATATTTTAATTTCATCATGATACTCTTACTCATTATTTCCTAATCGTTTCATTTAATAGTTTTTAATCATCTTTTATATCGTGTTCATAATAATGATAATAATAGTAATCAAAATAATTTGGTGTTATAATATTAGTTTTAATTACAATAATATTAATAATGATAGTTACTATGACATTATTAACGATAATACTAATAATTATCTTAATGATAATATAATAATAATAATAATAATAACAATAACAATAACCATTTTTTAAATAATGATATATAAATTAATAATGATAATAATAATAATAATAATAATAATACTAATAATAATAATAATAATAATTATAATAATTGGATAATAATAATAATAATACTAATTATAACTTTAACGATAATAACGATAGTAATAATAATAAAAATAACAATTTTTAATGATAAATCCCTTTTATTGATAAAGATAATAATAATGATAATAATAAAATAAAACTAGAACGAAGATAATAACGACGATAATAATAATCATTTTTAATAATAATACAAAAATTCGATTGACTATAACTTCAAATCTATTCATCGAAATCATTCGAGTTCTAAATGAAAATTCTTAATTTTTTGCTAGCTTTCCAACGACATGCATATCTTATATCTTATCTCAACCGCATACGTAACTAATTCAGGATTCAGCATATCCTATCTAATGGCAATATCAAAAGTACAAACATGCATAATCCTATATACTCGAGCACTAGTTAGGGATACACTATTAGTATGTAAAAGTTAAATTATAAGTACTCACGTATCAATATTGAGATTCAATATTGAAGGAAAGGTATGTAGACACAACGGAGACGATAAACACTATATTGACCTCACGAGCATACCCATGAACCATACCAATCACCTCCATAGCTATAACCCATAATTTCCTTAATCCTATCCTACTCGTAAAACCAGTTTTGAAAACTCATTTTGGATCACTCGAGTAGCACTCCGTCGTAGTATTTTATGTATAATACTAATAATAATATTACTAATAATAACACTAATACTCATAATAATATTTTTAGATTTATAATAATAATTAATAAAAATAAATAAATTACATACGGAGTAATATGAAAGATCGAAGAAAGAGTGTGCACACTGAAACAATTCGTTGAACTTTAAACACTTGTGCCACCAAACCTAGCCATGCGATCGCATGGATTTTGTGTGGCTACACCATGCGATCGCATGGAGCCATCTTACAGCTCATATCCACTAGTTAAGGGCTGCCGACACATTTAATTATTATTATAATTAATTAATTAATTAATCTATATAATTATTTATATAATATATTATATTTACGAGCATGGTAAAAATGTAGTTTTTATTCCAATGTCTCGTACGTTGTCACTCGACTCATGTTCCTCTTTCGGTTTTTCGAACTCATTCTCGTACGCTTAGAAAACTAGCCTTTTACGTTACGCGACGTGTACCCTTATCAAAATATAATCTCAAATCATTAGTAAACAATATTACAAGAAGTGTAACTTATGCATTTGAGTGTTGTGGTCATTTGCTTCTATAAATCAGTGACTCGTTTGTTTATTAAAATACGTTTAATAATATCGAAACGTTTTAAATTATATATTAACACGTTTGTAAAATATATATATTCTTACTTAAAAATATAATTTTGTATATCTTATATATAATTGAAATATCTATCTAATTATTTTTCAAAGTTCAGAACGTTTAAGTAATAGAAAATATCATGTCGTATCACGTTTTACGTTTTTGAAACAATATATATATATATATATATATATATATATATATATATATATATATATATATATATATATAATTTATATTACAAGCTTTAATTAGTTCCTTAAAACTTATGAACAATTTACCTTATAAAACGTTTTACTAATAAAGTTCTTTAAAAATTGTTTTTGTACGTTTGAAACAATATTAAATAAATATGAAAACTTTGTTTTTCAAAACTAAGTATACTTAAGAATCATTTTACTAAAAAGGTTATATTAGTAGAAATTGTTATATCGTAAAACATTTTAGAGAAGTAAGATTGAATATACTTTTCATAGGTTTCATTGTTTTTAACGTTTGTTGGTGCAACGTGATATAACGTCTAAAGGTTAGATAAACATATAAAAATCATTTTAATGTAAAACGTTAATTTACTTAACTTGTCGATATCCATCTTCTAAGTTATCTATATTCTACAATTTTACTTCCACGTTAATTAATATACAAGTTTAATAGTTTATCTTATCAAAAGTCAAGAGACATTTATTGTAAAGCATAAATTGAAAATCAAACGGGAATCTCCACTAATTCTTGTCTAGTTCCCGTTAATTGACACTTTTGTTCCTTCTAATAAATCACTTTACCAATTATTCTGAATACCGTTAAAAAGAATAGATTTCTTAAATCATAGTGGACCTCTTAACAGAGACTCGTAATTATAATTCAATGTATCTAATAATTCAATCATTTGATATCATCTTTTAATTCCATTGATAACTATTTGAATATATTAAGAAACAAATACGTTTATGTAAAGTATTATACGTCTAATACTTTGTTAATGTTTTCAAGTTATAATATATACACATATACATATATAATCATATTCGTTCCTATAATGGTTCGTGAATCTTTGGAATTTGGTCGAGGTTAAATGAGTGTATGAACACAGTTTAAAACTCTTGAGATTCAACTTACAAACTTTGCTTATCGTGTAGGGAATATATAAAGATTAAAGTTTAAATTTGGTCGGAAATTTTCGGGTTGTCACATATATATGTTTTCATAAAGATTGTAATTAAAAATTCTTTTGTACAAACTGTTAATGGTGAAGATATTTTAACGGGTAGGTAATACCCGAGGAATATTTAGATTTCACCTTAATAAGTTACACTGTACATTCTTCGAATCTGATTCAACAATCAATTACTATCCTACTTACAACCACCGATATATGTATCCGTTCACCGCAGAGTAACCATTTTCATCCAATCTCATATTTGGATTTTGATTTACCAGAATCCAACAAGTGGCATAATGAAGAAAATATTGGACAAAATAAAATTTGTTAGAAACACACAAATTAACTATGAGAAAAATTTTGTTAAGAATCCACGCTAACTGTTCCTAGCTAACTGATTACATCTTATTTATTGTAATTTATTATCGCAATTTTAATTCTCGCAATTTTATTTATCGTTATTTAATTTCCGTTATTTATTTTACGCACTTTAAATATCGGGACACGTATACAAGGTTTTGACATATCATATCGATGCATCTATATATATTATTTGGAATAACCATAGACACTCTATATGCAGTAATGCTTGAGTTAGCTATCCAGGGTTGAGGTTAATTCTACAATAATATATATACTTTGAGTTGTGATCGAGTCTGAGACATGTATACAATGGGTCACGATACGTATTAATTAATTCGAATATTATATATATGAATTATTGAACTGCTAGGACTATCAACTTTGGACTGTCAGAATTGGACAATTAAAATGAATTAAAATATTGATTATAATATATGAAACTAAACATTTCTTCAAGTTTGCCACTTGATTTCATCTTAAACCTAATTTGTATCTTGACGATTACAATCTGCGTTCAAACCTTTCATGATTCTTGAAAACACCTCAATCAAGAGGATGAACCTGTAGTGACCCGAACTTTTCCATGTTTATATATATTAATTGAGATTGATATTTACATGATTAAATGTTTCCAACATGTTAAGCAATCAAACTTGTTAAGACTTGATTAATTGAAATATGTTTCATATAGACAATTGACCACCCAAGTTGACCGGCGATTCACGAACGTTAAAACTTGTAAAAACGACATGACGATATATATATGGATATACATATGGTTAACATGAGATTATGATAAGTAAGTATCTCCATAAGTATATTAACAATGAGTTATATACATATAAACAAGACTACTAACTTAAGGATTTCGAAACGAGACATATATGTAACGATTATCGTTGTAACGACATTTAAATGTATATATATCATATTAAGATATATTAATATATCATAATATCATGATAATATAATAATTTAACATCTCATTAGATATAATAAACAATGGGTTAACAACATTAATTGAGATCGTTAACTTAAAGGTTTCAAAACAACACTTACATGTAACGACTAACGATGACTTAACGACTCAGTTAAAATGTATATACATGTAGTGTTTTAATATGTATTTATACACTTTTGAAAGACTTCAATACACTTATCAAAATACTTCTACTTAACAAAAATGCTTACAATTACATCCTCGTTCAGTTTCATCAACAATTCTACTCGTATGCACCCGTATTCGTACTCATACAATACACAGCTTTTAGATGTATGTACTATTGGTATATACACTCCAATGATCAGCTCTTAGCAGCCCATGTGAGTCACCTAACACATGTGGGAACCATCATTTGGTAACTAGCATGAAATATCTCATAAAATTACAAAAATATGAGTAATCATTCATGACTTATTTACATGAAAACAAAATTACATATCCTTTATATCTAATCCATACACCAACGACCAAAAACATCTACAAACACTTTCATTCTTCAATTTTCTTCATCTAATTGATCTCTCACAAGTTCTATCTTCAAGTTCTAAGTGTTCTTCATAAATTCTACAAGTTCTAGTTACATAAAATCAAGAATACTTTCAAGTTTGCTAGCTCACTTCCAATCTTGTAAGGTGATCATCCAACCTCAAGAAATCTTTGTTTCTTACAGTAGGTTATCATTCTAATACAAGGTAATAATCATATTCAAACTTTGGTTCAATTTCTATAACTATAACAATCTTATTTCAAGTGATGATCTTACTTGAACTTGTTTTCGTGTCATGATTCTGCTTCAAGAACTTCGAGCCATCCAAGGATCCGTTGAAGCTAGATCCATTTTTCTCTTTTCCAGTAGGTTTATCCAAGGAACTTAACGTAGTAATGATATTCATAACATCATTCGATTCATACATATAAAGCTATCTTATTCGAAGGTTTAAACTTGTAATCACTAGAACATAGTTTAGTTAATTCTAAACTTGTTCGCAAACAAAAGTTAATCCTTATAACTTGACTTTAAAAATCAACTAAACACATGTTCTATATCTATATGATATGCTAACTTAATGATTTAAAACCTGGAAACACGAAAAACACCGTAAAACCGGATTTACGCCGTCGTAGTAACACCGCGGGCTGTTTTGGGTTAGTTAATTAAAAACTATGATAAACTTTGATTTAAAAGTTGTTATTCTGAGAAAATGATTTTTATTATGAACATGAAACTATATCCAAAAATTATGGTTAAACTCAAAGTGGAAGTATGTTTTCTAAAATGGTCATCTAGACGTCGTTCTTTCGACTGAAATGACTACCTTTAAAAAAACGACTTGTAACTTATTTTTCCGACTATAAACCTATACTTTTTATTTTTAGATTCATAAAATAGAGTTCAATATGAAACCATAGCAATTTGATTCACTCAAAACGGATTTAAAATGAAGAAGTTATGGGTAAAACAAGATTGGATAATTTTTCTCATTTTAGCTACGTGAAAATTGGTAACAAATCTATTCCAACCATAACTTAATCAACTTGTATTGTATATTATGTAATCTTGAGATATCATAGACACGTATACAATTTTTCGACCTATCATGTCGACAAATCTATATATATATTTCGGAACAACCATAGACACTCTATATGTGAATGTTGGAGTTAGCTATACAGGGTTGGGGTTGATTCCAAAATATATATAGTTTGAGTTGTGATCAATACTGAGATACGTATACACTGGGTCGTGGATTGATTCAAGATAATATTTATCGATTTATTTCTGTACATCTAACTGTGGACAACTAGTTGTAGGTTACTAACGAGGACAGCTGACTTAATAAACTTAAAACATCAAAATATATTAAAAGTGTTGTAAATATATTTTAAACATACTTTGATATATATGTATATATTGTTATAGGTTCGTGAATCAACCAGTGGCCAAGTCTTACTTCCCGACAAAGTAAAAATCTGTGAAAGTGAGTTATAGTCCCACTTTTAAAATCTAATATTTTTGGGATGAGAATACATGCAGGTTTTATAAATGATTTACAAAATAGACACAAGTACGTGAAACTACATTCTATGGTTGAATTATCGAAATCGAATATGCCCCTTTTTATTAAGTCTGGTAATCTAAGAATTAGGGAACAGACACCCTAATTGACGCAAATTCTAAAGATAGATCTATTAGGCCTAACAAACCCCATCCAAAGTACCGGATGCTTTAGTACTTCGAAATTTATATCATATCCGAAGGGTGTCCCGGAATGATGGGGATATTCTTAAATATGCATCTTGTTAATGTCGGTTACCAGGTGTTCACCATATGAATGATTTTTATCTCTATGTATGGGATGTGTATTGAAATATGAAATCTTGTGGTCTATTATCATGATTTGATATATATAGGTTAAACCTATAACTCACCAACATTTTTGTTGCCTTTTTAAGCATGTTTATTCTCAGGTGATTATTAAGAGCTTCCGCTGTCGCATACTTAAATAAGGACGAGATTTGGAGTCCATGCTTGTATGATATTGTGTAAAAACTGCATTCAAAGAAACTTATTTTGTTGTAACATATTTGTATTGTAAACCATTATGTAATGGTCGTGTGTAAACAGGATATTTTAGATTATCATTATTTGATAATCTACGTAAAGTTTTTAAAACCTTGATCTATGAAATAAAGGTTATGGTTTGTTTTAAAAATGAATGCAGTCTTTGAAAAACGTCTCATATAGAGGTCAAAACCTCGCAACGAAATCAATTAATATGGAACGTTTTTAATCAATAAGAACGGGACATTTCAGTTGGTATCCGAGCGTTGGTCTTAGAGAACCAGAATTTTGCATTAGTGTGTCTTATCGAGTTTGTTAGGATGCATTAGTGAGTCTGGACTTCGACCGTGTTTACTTGAAAAATGATTGCTTAACAAATTTTGTTGGAAACTATATATTTTTAACATGTGAATATTATGTGATATATTAATCTCTTAACGCGTTTGATATTATGTGATAGATGTCTACCTCTAGAACAAGTCCCATTGGCTCACCTAATAATAATGAAGAGTCAAATGTAAATTGGAATGATTCGTGGACTGATTCACAAGTTCCCGAAGAGGAACCGGAAGAAGAATCGGAACCAGAAGAAGAGTCGGAACCGGAAGAAGAATCGGAACCGAAAGAAGAATCGGAACCGGAAGAAGAAATAGAACCGGTGGGGAAATAATAAAACGGTTAAGTAAAAGAAAATCCTCAACCAACCGACCAAGGTTAATTATGGTCAATGGTGTTTCCGCCAAGGAAGCAAAATATTGGGAGGATTACCAATTCTCCGATGAATCGGATTCCGACGAGAATTCCGATGATGTTATAGAAATTACCCCAACTGAATTTAAAAAGGCAAAAGAAAATAATAAGGGAAAGGGCATAAAAATAGAGAAATCTAATTCCAACCCCGATGAACTTTATATGTATCGTCAACCCCCGAAGTCCTTAAGTTGTAACAATGACCCGGAAACCTCTAAACCACCAGGTTTTTCTAAACCAATGTGGAAAACGACGGTTCGTATTAGGGGAACATCATATATCCCTAAAAACTTGGCAAAACGAACCAAAACCGAAGAAGAAGAAACAAGCGAGTCGGAATAAGATAGTTGTATTCGTGTGGTGTAATATATGTAATATAGTGTAACGACCCGGAAATTTCCGACCAAATTTAAACCTTAATCTCTATATGTTTCCGACACGATAAGCAAAATCTTTAATGTTGAGTCTAGAAAATTTGAAATCTGTATTCGAATAATCAGTTACCCTTTGACCAAGCCTGGCGATTCACGAATAAGTATTTCAAATATATACATATATATATATATATATATATATATATATATATATATATATATATATATATATATATATATATATATATATATATAATTACATATACATTACATATTACAGATAAGATAAGTTATGTCTTTTTTTTTTTAACTGTATCTAATTTTTATTCTTGCCTCCTAAATTGACAAACATACAAATTGATTGTACAATCAAATTGATTTAGTAAATTGTCTGTATATTGAATTTCTTGATCGAGTATCTGCGGTGGAGCCAATTAAGTTAGCAAACAAAACTTACTGTTTCTGTTTTCTTTATCTAACTAACATCTTTGCATTCTATATAAACTTATACATATTTGATAAATGAGAAAAATCACACACACCCACTATACAACTTGATCATCTTCTCCGTCAATAATCACAACCCGACATCAACCACTAAGTAAAATCATCCAACACCGGCAACCATATCACCACACACCCTCTTCAACCATTGAAACCCACTTTATTCTTTCTTGACATCTTCTTCGTGAAACTGTGTTACAATCACCAAAGTTACTCTCACTAAAATTGATCGAAACCCAATCACACCTATGTCTGTTTCTGTCATAGTTCAAAATGAACACCACTTCCAACGCTTTGAACCATCACAACAAACAAGTAACCGATGCATATATCCACTTCTGATTCTTTCTTCATGTTTCATTCTTCGTGAACTTCAAAACCACCATCGACTACCCCATCATACATATCTCCTCCTTGTTGCTACAACCCGTCACCCACCACCTCCTTTCATCACCACCCTACAATCACCTCAGCTCGACCTTGTTGTTGCTATATTCGTGTTTTTCTTTTCTCTCTTCCTTTCTTTCTATCTTAAACTTGTACAAGGGAACCAATCGCCACCTTTGCAACCATACTCTCACTTTTCCCATTTCTTCAACTCACCCTACTTGTCTCTTTAATACTGCCAACAAAGCCAAAAGGGTACGAGCCAGTGTGAATGTATTACTAGATACTATCTGTATCTGTCCGAGACCCATATTATCTACTACTACTGCTACGAATGTGTTTCAGTATAAAAAAAAACTGTTGCAACGGCTACTCATTTCTGTCTTTCGGTTTAACCATAATACACCACACGCAGCACGTTTTTCCTGTCTTCTGTTGCGTTGTAAACCCAGAACCAACAATCATTATTACGCTGCTATAGTTTCCTTCTATTTTTGATCGAGAAACACCACCATCGAAAAATAACCACCAAACCATCATTAGTATTAATTCTTTTCTCGCTGTTATGATTATCGAAGAACCCACCTAAAACCGCTAATCCATCATCATCGAGTCACTTGGAGTTTCTTTTGTTGATTGTGTGTTTATATTTATCATCAAACACACTCGACAACTTCTAGTGCCTGTCGACATCATCATATACATATTCACAAGCTTAAAGTTGTCCATTTGATTATTTATAGTATTATAATATGGGACACTAATTGGGACTTGTTGGTTGACACAATGGCCACATATATGACGTGGTGATATTAGAATAAATAATACATGAAGATTGTGATATCTAGTTAATACACATATATTTATTCGGTTGCTTTATTCCTGGACGTTTTCCACAGACACTTCTTTATTTTTGTTGGATTAAGATTAAGAGTTGGGCTTGTATTTTATTTACTTGGGCCGAAAATACATTTTCAGTTGGGCCATATCATTATCAGTTGGGCCTGCTGTGTTCTGGGTGGACGAAAACTACTTAAAAAAAATGATGAGAGCATTTATCACAAAAACAGAAAGGGTTCAGTGGTGTGGGGTGTTAGTGTGTGAGCGGGAGGTTGTGGGTTCGAGTCCCATTTCGGATATTTATTTTTAGAAGCTAATTTTAAGGTATTTTCTATTATCAATATTATTATTATTATTAATATCATTATTATCATTACTAGTATTAATTTTATTATTATTATTACCAAAATTATTATTATCATTATCATTATTAGAAGAATTATTATTTTTTTTAAAAAGAAACATTATCATTTAAATTATCATTTTTATCAAAATTATTATTAAAAATATTATTATTATTAAAATTATCATTTACTATTAAAATTGGTATTATTTTTATATTACAAATAAATGTTATATACTTAAATTAATATTACATAAAATTTTTATTAAACATATTAACATTAATTAAGTAAATATTACATATAACAAAGTAATGATTTTTGATATAATACCAATTACGAACATATATAGATATAACTATATATATATTAATTATTTTACAAAATAAATATATATAGTATTAACTGAAGATAAATTATATAAATAAAGTATATATATATTTTAATTGGAATTTAGTTACATAACTATAACATTTAATATATCAATATTATATAATTAATAAATGGAATTATGTGATTAAGTGTTTTATATATATAAATGATAGGTTCGTGAATCCGAGGCCAACCTTATACTTGATCAATGATGTTATATGTATTTTTACTACAAAATACATTAGGTGAGTATATAGTCCCACTTTTAAACTCTAAATATTTTTGGGCAGAGAATACATGCGCTGTTTTTATAAATGATTTACGTTATGGACACAAGTAACTGAAAAATATATTCTACGTTGAGTTGTACCACTGGCATACTTCCCTGTAGCTTGGTAACTATTATTTACAGCGGTATTGTAAACGCGAATCCTGTTGATAGATCTATCGGGCCTGACAACCCCAACCGGACTGGACGACCAGTATTCAACGGTTGCACAGTACTTCGTTTCGTGACTATACTTGGTACAGTGTAGTAAGATTTCATAATAAAGGGAATATGCGACATGATTAAATGTTAAGTATGGTTACCAAGTGCTCAACCACTTAGAATATTTTTATTAAATGTTTACATATGAAATCTTGTGGTCCATAGTTATAACGCTGCTAGCATCAAACCTATATATCTCACCAACTTTATGTTGACATTTTAAAGCATGTTATTCTCAGGTACGAATTAAGTCTTCCGCTGTGCATTTGCTCATGATAAGGACCTTACTTGGAGTCGATCATCGCGATGGAACCAAATGTTGAAGATTTCGTCCAGGGGGATAAGGACGGGTCCTCACAGGTGGTATCAGAGCGTTGGTCTTAGTGAACCAGGCCTTGCATTAGTGTGTCTAACTAGTAGTTGTTAGGATACAGTAGTGAGTCTGGACTTCGACCGTGTCTGCCTGTCAAAAAGTTTTGCTTATCATTCTAGTCGGAAATCATCTGCTTATCATCACTAGGGAATTTTTTTGCTTATCATTCATAAGTCTAGACACGTCTTACTGCATTTACTGCATTGATAGTGTATAGACAAAATTCATATCTTAGCGTATCTGTTACTATAGAATTGCCTGACTCATGTTGTAAATTCCCCCGTAGTCTGCAAAATCTTTAGTACTATATACGTAGATATTCTATGAAGTTAGAATATCATCCTATATTCGAAAATCATTTCACATCGAAGATCCTTTTCATTCACCAAATTGCTCTCTTAACGATGAACCTGAAGCATATACCGGCGAACCTGTTCGAAACACCATTTTCTCTTTCATTCTAGATTATCTTGTTACGAATATATACCATTCCATATTTCGAATCTTATTCATCCGTTTGCTCCAACCGTCAATCAATCCGATGTACTAACAGAAGTTAACGAACTACGCGCTCGTGTGACGATTTTGGAGAACCTGGTGCGAAGGTTACGAACACCAGCAGCAGCACCAGCAGCATAATCAGTACCACCATCATCGACGTCGACAGTACCCTTATCATCTCTAAACCATAACCGCGCCGTAACTCTCAATATCACAATCTGTACCTCGAATATCAACATTACACGCCTCAATATCACCATCTGTACTTCGAGTATGAACTTCGTTCTACACATCGATCTACATCGGCTATCTTCGCTTTACGTATCATTCTACCTCATTTTTCCTCGTTCGACATGGTGAATATGTAATTTCTAAAGTTTTAGAGATTATGTAATCTAGTATTAACGGTAAATCAGATGAGTTTTTGACTCATTAAATCCATGATTACATCCGATGAAAATATATATGCAAGTATATTTTCATAAAGATTGTAATTAAAAATTCTTTTGTACAAACTGTTAATGATGAAAATATTTTAACGGGTGGGTAGTACCCGAGGAATATTTAGAATTCACATTAATAAGTTACACTGTACATTCTTCGAATCGGATTCAACGATCATTTACTATCCTACTTACAACTACCGATATACGTATCCGTTCACCACAGAATAACCATTTCTATTCAAATTTCATATTTGGATTTTGACCTATCAGAATCCAACAAGTGACATAACGAAGAAAACATTGGACAAAAATAAAAAGTGCTAGAAACAAACGAATTAATTAATTGGAATTGTGATAGGATTTCACGCTAACTGTTCCGGCTAACTGTTCCCAGCTAACTGATTAACATTTAATTTATCGCAATTTACATTCTCGCAATTTTATTTATCGTCATTTAATTTCTGTTATTTATTTTTACGCACTTTAAATGACGGGACACGTATGCAAGGTTTCGACTTATCATATCGACCCATCTATATATATATTTCGGAACAACCGTAGACACTCGATATGTGAAGGTGGGAGTTGGCTATACAGGGTCGGAGTTGATTCCAAAATATATATATACTTTGAGTTGTGATCGACACCGAGACCGGTACACGGGTCACGATACGTATTATTTAATTCGAATATTATATATTAAATTATATATATCATTGAACCATCGGATTATTGGACTGCTAACTTTGGACAATTAAAATGAATTAAATTAAAATATTGATTATAATATATGAAACTAAATAATTCTTCAAGTTTGCCACTTGATTTCATCCTAAACCTCATTTGTATCTTGACAATTCGTGTTCAAATCTTTCATGATTCTTGAAAACACTTTGATCGAGAAGTTGAACTAGCCGCACCTCGTCTACGGAAGAAAGATTTATGCATACAATTATGCACCTGAAAAACTTTCAAAATCGAAGTTATAGTTAAAACATATCCGCGTCAAATTCTTTATCATTCATTAGCAAAAAACAACCATACGATTCCTTTTCAAGAAGCTAATTTTGTCACAGCTCCACTTCGACTCCCCAAAAAGACTACTCTTATTATAATCTCGATATTTATACCTTGTCCCTTCGCCGTTATTACCGGAGAACCTTTTATATTCCACGACATCATCGGCAGGTGTATCAGCAGATCGTCATTCCTTTGACGGAACCCGTGATCAGTATTTTGAAAATCTCGCAGAACTTCTACAGTTATACCTAAAACGTTTATCCCTAAGAATTTCATACTTCGAATGTGAAGTTCCTGAAAAACACCCTGAACTGTGAAGTAGTTCTTGAAATGCTAATGAAGCAGCAAAAATTATAAACGATTTTAACAGTCAAAAGTTTGACGATAAAGTACAGTATATTGGAAAAGCTCAGAAAAATAGAAAGGGTTGGAATTGAAAAATGGACGGAGCAAAGTATGAAAGAGGTTGTGAATAAATCACAAAGAATGGAACCTGCCTTTAAAAGATCCAAATGATTCAGTGTCTACCGAGATCGTCAATACACACCTTACTTCTTATTCTAAACCTTCACAGAAAAATCTTCTTCATTCATTGATGATAGAAAATCTAAGATATCATCGTTCCATTTCATTTTAAATATCCTCAATATTTTTGAAGATATTTTCACAATTATTCTTATCTGAGATCATTTATCACTCCGTAACATCTGCATTACAACATAAAAAAAAAAAAAAAAAAAAAAACTATTTTAGTTTCTAAATTCTAAAACCTTCGAGTTTAAAATATGAATGTTTTGAAGTAGTGTTGGAAACTGATGCATGAATTAGTATAATATAATGAAACTTGATCAACTTCATTATATTACAGTAAGTCATGTTGAGTTTCTAATGGAATGTGATGATTCACAGTACCATCATCATGTGCCATGTTACACGACTCTTTCATTCTACTTAATTTCTACGCATATCACGGAAATATTTCCTTGATATTTCCGTTCTTCCGTAACTCCGACAATCTGCTAATAAATCGTGCGATTATATTTTCTTTCTAATTAGAAGATTTCTATAAATCCCTTAAATTCCGGAAATCAATAGTAACTACGCCATTGGTTAAGACAAATATATTTTCATTCATCTCACTCTTTTGTGATAGCTTCACTCGTACGCTTCAAATAACTCAATTACTTTAGCAATATTACACGATGTTGATAAAACTCTATTTTGTCAGCTCGTATTCGTCATAAAAACAATTTTATTGTTAGCCCTGACGACCTCACTCAAATTTCGGGGACGAAATTTCTTTAACGGGTGGGTAATGTAACGACCCGGAAATTTCCGACCAAATTTAAACCTTAATCTCTATATGTTTCCGACACGATAAGCAAAATCTTTAATGTTGAGTCTAGAAAATTTGAAATCTGTATTCGAATAATCAGTTACCCTTTGACCAAGCCTGGCGATTCACGAATAAGTATTTCAAATATATACATATATATATATATATATATATATATATATATATATATATATATATATATATATATATATATATAATTACATATACATTACATATTACAGATAAGATAAGTTATGTCTTTTTTTTTTAACTTTATCTAATTTTTATTCTTGCCTCCTAAATTGACAAACATACAAATTGATTGTACAATCAAATTGATTTAGTAAATTGTCTGTATATTGAATTTCTTGATCGAGTATCTGCGGTGGAGCCAATTAAGTTAGCAAACAAAACTTACTGTTTCTGTTTTCTTTATCTAACTAACATCTTTGCATTCTATATAAACTTATACATATTTGATAAATGAGAAAAATCACACACACCCACTATACAACTTGATCATCTTCTCCGTCAATAATCACAACCCGACATCAACCACTAAGTAAAATCATCCAACACCGGCAACCATATCACCACACACCCTCTTCAACCATTGAAACCCACTTTATTCTTTCTTGACATCTTCTTCGTGAAACTGTGTTACAATCACCAAAGTTACTCTCACTAAAATTGATCGAAACCCAATCACACCTATGTCTGTTTCTGTCATAGTTCAAAATGAACACCACTTCCAACGCTTTGAACCATCACAACAAACAAGTAATCGATGCATATATCCACTTCTGATTCTTTCTTCTTGTTTCATTCTTCGTGAACTTCAAAACCACCATCGACTACCCCATCATACATATCTCCTCCTTGTTGCTACAACCCGTCACCCGCCACCTCCTTTCATCACCACCCTACAATCACCTCAGCTCGACCTTGTTGCTGCTATATTCGTGTTTTTCTTTTCTCTCTTCCTTTCTTTCTATCTTAAACTTGTACAAGGGAACCAATCGCCACCTTTGCAACCATACTCTCACTTTTCCCATTTCTTCAACTCACCCTACTTGTCTCTTTAATACTGCCAACGAAGCCAAAAGGGTACGAGCCAGTGTGAATGTATTACTAGATACTATATGTATCTGTCCGAGACCCATATTATCTACTACTACTGCTACGAATGTGTTTCAGTATAAAAAAAAAACTGTTGCAACGGCTACTCATTTCTGTCTTTCAGTTTAACCATAATACACCACACGCAGCACGTTTTTCCTGTCTTCTGTTGCGTTGTAAACCCAGAACCAACAATCATTATTACGCTGCTATAGTTTCCTTCTATTTTTGATCGAGAAACACCACCATCGAAAAATAACCACCAAACCATCATTAGTATTAATTCTTTTCTCGCTGTTATGATTATCGAAGAACCCACCTAAAACCGCTAATCCATCATCATCGAGTCACTTGGAGTTTCTTTTGTTGATTGTGTGTTTATATTTATCATCAAACACACTCGACAACTTCTAGTGCCTGTCGACATCATCATATACATATTCACAAGCTTAAAGGTGTCCATTTGATTATTTATAGTATTATAATATGGGACACTAATTGGGACTTGTTGGTTGACACAATGGCCACATATATGACGTGGTGATATTAGAATAAATAATACATGAAGATTGTGATATCTAGTTAATACACATATATTTATTCGGTTGCTTTATTCCTGGACGTTTTCCACAAACACTTCTTTATTTTTGTTGGATTAAGATTAAGAGTTGGGCTTGTATTTTATTTACTTGGGCCGAAAATACATTTTCAGTTGGGCCATATCATTATCAGTTGGGCCTGCTGTGTTCTGGGTGGACGAAAACTACTTAAAAAAAATGATGAGAGCATTTATCACAAAAACAGAAAGGGTTCAGTGGTGTGGGGTGTTAGTGTGTGAGCGGGAGGTTGTGGGTTCGAGTCCCATTTCGGATATTTATTTTTAGAAGCTAATTTTAAGGTATTTTCTATTATCAATATTATTATTATTATTAATATCATTATTATCATTACTAGTATTAATTTTATTATTATTATTACCAAAATTATTATTATCATTATCATTATTAGAAGAATTATTATTTTTTTTAAAAAGAAACATTATCATTTAAATTATCATTTTTATCAAAATTATTATTAAAAATATTATTATTATTAAAATTATCATTTACTATTAAAATTGGTATTATTTTTATATTACAAATAAATGTTATATACTTAAATTAATATTACATAAAATTTTTATTAAACATATTAACATTAATTAAGTAAATATTACATATAACAAAGTAATGATTTTTGATATAATACCAATTACGAACATATATAGATATAACTATATATATATTAATTATTTTACAAAATAAATATATATAGTATTAACTGAAGATAAATTATATAAATAAAGTATATATATATTTTAATTGGAATTTAGTTACATAACTATAACATTTAATATATCAATATTATATAATTAATAAATGGAATTATGTGATTAAGTGTTTTATATATATAAATGATAGGTTCGTGAATCCGAGGCCAACCTTATACTTGATCGATGATGTTATATGTATTTTTACTACAAAATACATTAGGTGAGTATATAGTCCCACTTTTAAACTCTAAATATTTTTGGGCTGAGAATACATGCGCTGTTTTTATAAATGATTTACGTTATGGACACAAGTAACTGAAAAATATATTCTACGTTGAGTTGTACCACTGGCATACTTCCCTGTAGCTTGGTAACTATTATTTACAGCGGTATTGTAAACGCGAATCCTGTTGATAGATCTATCGGGCCTGACAACCCCAACCGGACTGGACGACCAGTATTCAACGGTTGCACAGTACTTCGTTTCGTGACTATACTTGGTACAGTGTAGTAAGATTTCATAATAAAGGGAATATGCGACATGATTAAATGTTAAGTATGGTTACCAAGTGCTCAACCACTTAGAATATTTTTATTAAATGTTTACATATGAAATCTTGTGGTCCATAGTTATAACGCTGCTAGCATCAAACCTATATATCTCACCAACTTTATGTTGACATTTTAAAGCATGTTATTCTCAGGTACGAATTAAGTCTTCCGCTGTGCATTTGCTCATGATAAGGACCTTACTTGGAGTCGATCATCGCGATGGAACCAAATGTTGAAGATTTCGTCCAGGGGGATAAGGACGGGTCCTCACATATAGTGTGCTTATGCTTTATGATATATGTAAAAATTGCTTGTATTAATAAGTATTTTTTTTATGAATCTAACTCTTGTCTATTTTACAGTATAAAAACACAAAATGGATAGACAACCCAATATTTTAAGAGACCTACCCGGAGACATGATTGATGAAATCTTGTCTAGAGTTGGTCAGAATTCTTCAGCACAACTATTTAAGGCGAGATCAGTTTGTAAGACATTCGAAGAATGTTCCAAGAATGCCTTGGTTTATAAAAGGCTTTCGTTCGAAAGATGGGGGATATCACATTGGGAAATCCATAAGTTACGATGTGTTTACTTTGACGCATATATTGCGGGGAACCCAAATGCTATTTTACGCAATGGGTTAAGAAATTATTTTGACTCAATATATCCGAATATTGGACTTCGTGATTTAGAAAAAGCGGCTAACATGCAACATAAAGAAGCATGTTATGCTTACGGGTTAGTAATGTTCGCTTCTCACCAAAGTGAGAACAAGAACATCGGGCTACAACTATTAAACAAAACGTTCCCACAAGTGACGGAGTCGGTAATTGGGGTAAGAAATGAGGTTTTTAGGTTATTACGAGACTGTTGGTCATTACGTAACCCTCGTCCCTTTGACGACGTTACAACACGTTGTCTTATCAACGGCCATAACGGTTATGTTCCACAAGACCAAGGATGGGAAGTAGTCCTAGTAAAACCAGAATGCATGACTTGTTTCTGGACGTATGAATTACGTGTCTTTATTGCCTTTGCGGAACGACTTGTGTACTAGCTAGAATTATCTTCACAACTATCTTGTATCAAAGTTATTGTGTGCTATATTTCATGCTTTATGTAAAATAAGCGGTATTGTAAGTTTGTAAAATATTGTATAAAAGTTTGAACGCGAAATATTATTATAATCAGTTTTTCATATAGAATTGTAGTAGTTGAATTGTATATTAGCTACTAAGTATGAACTTAACGGGTAGGTACTACCCGAATTTAAACTTATAAAACGCTAATATGAAGAAAAAGCTTTTATAAATGAGTTCATATTATGCTACGAAATACTATTAACTACTCTTAATATTCTGTATGATTAACTTGTTACATTTGACTATTTTGAAGGAAATGGCACCGACTACTCGACACACCGTGAATATGAATGAAGAGGAATTCCGTACTTTTCTAGCTTCAAACATAGCCGCAGTACAGGATGCGCTACATACCAACAATAACCTTGGATCTAGCAGTACAGGAAATCGTGTAGGATGCACCTACAAAGAATTCACTGCCTGCAAACCTTTGAAATTTGATGGAACCGAAGGACCGATCGGATTGAAACGGTGGACCGAGAAGGTCGAATCGGTGTTTGCCATAAGTAAGTGTACTGAAGAGGACAAAGTGAAGTATGCTACGCATACCTTCACAGGTTTTGCGTTAACATGGTGGAATACCTATCTAGAGCAAGTGGGACAAGACGATGCGTACGCACTACCGTGGTCAGTATTCAAGCACTTGATGAACGAGAAGTACCGTCCCAGAACCGAGGTCAATAAGCTCAAGACAGAACTTAGAGGGTTACGAACCCAAGGATTTGATATTACCACGTACGAAAGACGATTCACAGAATTGTGCCTATTGTGTCCGGTAGCGTTCGAAGATGAGGAAGAGAAGATCGACGCGTTTGTGAAAGGATTACCGGAAAGAATCCAAGAAGATATAAGTTCACATGAGCCCGCCTCCATACAACAGGCATGTAGAATGGCTCACAAACTAGTGAACCAGATTGAAGAAAGAATTAAAGAACAGACTGCTGAAGAGGCCAATGTGAAGCAAGTCAAAAGAAAGTGGGAGGAAAACGGTGATAAGAATCACCAATACAACAACAACAGCAATTACAAAAATAATCGCAACAATTATCCCAACAATCGCAACATCAATCGCAACTACAACAAACGGCCCAACAACAACAACAACAACAACAACAGCAACTACAACAATCATCCCAACAACAATAATAACCGCAACAACAACAACAACAATCAGAAGCAGCTATGCCAAAGGTGTGAAAAGTATCACTCGGGGTTCTGCACAAAATTTTGCAACAAGTGTAAAAGAAATGGTCATAGCGCGGTGAAGTGTGAGGTCTACGGACCAGGGGTTAATAGAACGAAAGGAACAAATGGTGTCAGAACGAGTAATGGCGGAGCAAGTAGTGTCGGAGCAAGTTATGCCAATGTAGTTTGTTATAAATGTGGAAAACTGGGCCACATTATTAGAAATTGCCCGAACCAGGAGAACACGAATGGACAAGGCCGCGGAAGAGTTTTCAATATTAATGCGGCAGAGGCACGGGAAGACCCGGAGCTTGTTACGGGTACGTTTCTTATTGACAATAAATCTGCTTACGTTTTATTTGATTCGGGTGTGGATAGAAGCTATATGAGTAGAGATTTTTGTGCTAAATTAAGTTGTCCATTGACGCCTTTGGATAGTAAATTTTTACTCGAATTAGCAAATGGTAAATTAATTTCAGCAGATAATATATGTCGGAATCGAGAAATTAAACTGGTTAGCGAAACATTTAAGATTGATTTGATACCAGTAGAGTTAGGGAGTTTTGATGTGATAATCGGTATGGACTGGTTGAAAGAAGTGAAAGCAGAGATCGTTTGTTACAAAAATGCAATTCGCATTATACGAGAAAAAGGAAAACCCTTAATGGTGTACGGAGAAAAGGGCAACACGAAGCTACATCTTATTAGTAATTTGAAGGCACAAAAACTAATAAGAAAAGGTTGCTATGCTGTTCTAGCACACGTTGAGAAGGTACAAACTGAAGAAAAGAGCATCAATGATGTTCCCATTGCAAAAGAATTTCCCGATGTATTTCAGAAAGAATTACCGGGATTACCCCCACATCGATCCGTTGAATTTCAAATAGATCTTGTACCAGGAGCTGCACCAATAGCTCGTGCTCCTTACAGACTCGCACCCAGCGAGATGAAAGAACTGCAAAGCCAATTACAAGAACTTTTAGAGCGTGGTTTCATTCGACCAAGCACATCACCGTGGGGAGCTCCTGTTTTGTTTGTCAAGAAGAAAGATGGTACATTCAGGTTGTGTATCGACTACCGAGAGTTGAACAAACTTACCATCAAGAACCGCTACCCTCTACCGAGAATCGACGACTTATTTGATCAACTACAAGGCTCGTCTGTTTATTCAAAGATTGACTTACGTTCCGGGTATCATCAAATGCGGGTGAAAGAAGATGATATTCCAAAGACTGCTTTCAGAACACGTTACGGTCATTACGAGTTTATGGTCATGCTGTTTGGTTTAACTAATGCACCAGCTGTGTTCATGGACCTTATGAACCGAGTGTGTGGATCATACCTTGACAAGTTTGTCATTGTTTTCATTGATGACATACTTATTTACTCAAAGAATGACCAAGAACACGGTGAACATTTGAGAAAGGTGTTAGAAGTATTGAGGAAGGAAGAATTGTACGCTAAGTTTTCAAAGTGTGCATTTTGGTTGGAAGAAGTTCAATTCCTCGGTCACATAGTGAACAAAGAAGGTATTAAGGTGGATCCGGCAAAGATAGAAACTGTTGAAAAGTGGGAAACCCCGAAAACTCCGAAACACATACGCCAGTTTTTAGGACTAGCTGGTTACTACAGAAGGTTCATCCAAGACTTTTCCAGAATAGCAAAACCCTTGACTGCATTAACGCATAAAGGGAAGAAATTTGAATGGAATTATGAACAAGAGAAAGCGTTTCAGTTATTGAAGAAAAAGCTAACTACGGCACCTATATTGTCATTACCTTAAGGGAATGATGATTTTGTGATTTATTGTGACGCATCAAAGCAAGGTCTCGGTTGTGTATTAATGCAACGAACGAAGGTGATTGCTTATGCGTCTAGACAATTGAAGATTCACGAACAAAATTATACGACGCATGATTTGGAATTAGGCGCGGTTGTTTTTGCATTAAAGACTTGGAGGCACTACTTATATGGGGTCAAAAGTATTATATATACCGACCACAAAAGTCTTCAACACATATTTAATCAGAAACAACTGAATATGAGGCAGCGTAGGTGGATTGAATTATTGAATGATTACGACTTTGAGATTCGTTACCACCCGGGGAAGGAAAATGTGGTAGCCGATGCCTTGAGCAGGAAGGACAGAGAACCCATTCGAGTAAAATCTATGAATATAATGATTCATAATAACCTTACTACTCAAATAAAGGAGGCGCAACAAGGAGTTTTAAAAGAGAGAAATTTAAAGGATGAAGTACCCAAAGGATCGGAGAAGCATCTTAATATTCGGGAAGACGGAACCCGGTATAGGGCTGAAAGGATTTGGGTACCAAAATTTGGAGATATGAGAGAAATGGTACTTAGAGAAGCTCATAAAACTAGATACTCAATACATCCTGGAACGGGGAAGATGTACAAGGATCTCAAGAAACATTTTTGGTGGCCGAGTATGAAAGCCGATGTTGCTAAATACGTAGGAGAATGTTTGACGTGTTCTAAGGTCAAAGCTGAGCATCAGAAACCATCAGGTCTACTTCAACAACCCGAAATCCCGGAATGGAAATGGGAAAACATTACCATGGATTTCATCACAAAATTGCCAAGGACTGCAAGTGGTTTTGATACTATTTGTGTAATAGTTGATCGTCTCACCAAATCAGCACACTTCCTGCCAATAAGAGAAGATGACAAGATGGAGAAGTTAGCACGACTGTATTTGAAGGAAGTCATCTCCAGACATGGAATACCAATCTCTATTATCTCTGATAGGGATGGCAGATTTATTTCAAGATTCTGGCAGACATTACAGCAAGCATTAGGAACTCGTCTAGACATGAGTACTGCTTATCATCCACAAACTGATGGGCAGAGCGAAAGGACGATACAAACGCTTGAAGACAAGCTACGAGCATGTGTTCTTGATTTCGGAAACAGTTGGGATCGACATCTACCGTTAGCAGAATTTTCCTACAACAACAGCTACCATTCAAGCATTGAGATGGCGCCGTTTGAAGCACTTTATGGTAGAAAGTGCAGGTCTCCAATTTGTTAGAGTGAAGTGGGGGATAGACAGATTACGGGTCCGGAGATAATACAAGAAACTACCGAGAAGATCATCCAAATTCTACAACGGTTGAAAACTGCCCAAAGTCGACAAAAGAGCTACGCTGACATTAAAAGAAAAGATATAGAATTTGAAATTGGAGAGATGGTCATGCTTAAAGTTGCACCTTGGAAAGGCGTTGTTCTATTTGGTAAACGAGGGAAATTAAATCCAAGGTATATTGGACCATTCAAGATTATTGATCGTGTCGGACCAGTAGCTTACCGACTTGAGTTACCTCAACAACTCGCGGCTGTACATAACACTTTCCACGTCTCGAATTTGAAGAAATGTTTTGCTAAAGAAGATCTCACTATTCCGTTAGATGAAATCCAAATCAACGAAAAACTCCAATTCATCGAAGAACCCGTCGAAATAATGGATCGTGAGGTTAAAAGACTTAAGCAAAACAAGATACCAATTGTTAAGGTTCGATGGAATGCTCGTAGAGGACCCGAGTTCACCTGGGAGCATGAAGATCAGATGAAGAAGAAATACCCGCATCTATTTCCAGAAGATTCGTCAACACCTTCAACAGCTTAAAATTTCGGGACGAAATTTATTTAACGGGTAGGTACTGTAGTGACCCGAACTTTTCCATGTTTATATATATTAATTGAGATTGATATTTACATGATTAAATGTTTCCAACATGTTAAGCAATCAAACTTGTTAAGACTTGATTAATTGAAATATGTTTCATATAGACAATTGACCACCCAAGTTGACCGGCGATTCATGAACGTTAAAACTTGTAAAAACGACATGACGATATATATATGGATATACATATGGTTAACATGAGATTATGATAAGTAAGTATCTCCATAAGTATATTAACAATGAGTTATATACATATAAACAAGACTACTAACTTAAGGATTTCGAAACGAGACATATATGTAACGATTATCGTTGTAACGACATTTAAATGTATATATATCATATTAAGATATATTAATATATCATAATATCATGATAATATAATAATTTAACATCTCATTAGATATAATAAACAATGGGTTAACAACATTAATTGAGATCGTTAACTTAAAGGTTTCAAAACAACACTTACATGTAACGACTAACGATGACTTAACGACTCAGTTAAAATGTATATACATGTAGTGTTTTAATATGTATTTATACACTTTTGAAAGACTTCAATACACTTATCAAAATACTTCTACTTAACAAAAATGCTTACAATTACATCCTCGTTCAGTTTCATCAACAATTCTACTCGTATGCACCCGTATTCGTACTCGTACAATACACAGCTTTTAGATGTATGTACTATTGGTATATACACTCCAATGATCAGCTCTTAGCAGCCCATGTGAGTCACCTAACACATGTGGGAACCATCATTTGGCAACTAGCATGAAATATCTCATAAAATTACAAAAATATGAGTAATCATTCATGACTTATTTACATGAAAACAAAATTACATATCCTTTATATCTAATCCATACACCAACAACCAAAAACACCTACAAACACTTTCATTCGATCTCTCTCAAGTTCTATCTTCAAGTTCTAAGTGTTCTTCATAAATTCTACAAGTTCTAGTTACATAAAATCAATAATACTTTCAAGTTTGCTAGCTCACTTCCAATCTTGTAAGGTGATCATCCAACCTCAAGAAATCTTTTTTTCTTACAGTAGGTTATCATTCTAATACAAGGTAATAATCATATTCAAACTTTGGTTCAATTTCTATAACTATAACAATCTTATTTCAAGTGATGATCTTACTTGAACTTGTTTTCGTGTCATGATTCTGCTTCAAGAACTTCGAGCCATCCAAGGATCCGTTGAAGCTAGATCCATTTTTCTCTTTTCCAGTAGGTTTATCCAAGGAACTTAAGGTAGTAATGATATTCATAACATCATTCGATTCATACATATAAAGCTATCTTATTCGAAGGTTTAAACTTGTAATCACTAGAACATAGGTTAGTTAATTCTAAACTTGTTCGCAAACAAAAGTTAATCCTTATAACTTGACTTTTAAAATCAACTAAACACATTTTATATATCTATATGATATGCTAACTTAATGATTTAAAACCTGGAAACACAAAAAACACCGTAAAACCGGATTTACGCCGTCTTAGTAACACCGCGGGCTGTTTTGGGTTAGTTAATTAAAAACTATGATAAACTTTGATTTAAAAGTTGTTATTCTGAGAAAATGATTTTTATTATGAACATGAATCTATATCCAAAAATTATGGTTAAACTCAAAGTGGAAGTATGTTTTCTAAAATGGTCATCTAGACGTCGTTCTTTCGACTAAAATGACTACCTTTAAAAAAACGACTTGTAACTTATTTTTCCGACTATAAACCTATACTTTTTCTTTTTAGATTCATAAAATAGAGTTCAATATGAAACCATAGCAATTTGATTCACTCAAAACGGATTTAAAATGAAGAAGTTATGGGTAAAACAAGATTGGATAATTTTTCTCATTTTAGCTACGTGAAAATTGGTAACAAATCTATTCCAATCATAACTTAATCAACTTGTATTGTATATTATGTAATCTTGAGATACCATAGACATGTATACAATGTTTCGACCTATCATGTCGACACATCTATATATATTTCGGAACAACCATAGACACTCTATATGTGAATGTTGGAGTTAGCTATACAGGGTTGGGGTTGATTCCAAAATATATATAGTTTGAGTTGTGATCAATACTGAGATACGTATACACTGGGTCGTGGATTGATTCAAGATAATATTTATCGATTTATTTCTGTACATCTAACTGTGGACAACTAGTTGTAGGTTACTAACGAGGACAGCTGACTTAATAAACTTAAAACATCAAAATATATTAAAAGTGTTGTAAATATATTTTAAACATACTTTGATATATATGTATATATTGTTATAGGTTCGTGAATCAACCAGTGGCCAAGTCTTACTTCCCGACGAAGTAAAAATCTGTGAAAGTGAGTTATAGTCCCACTTTTAAAATCTAATATTTTTGGGATGAGAATACATGCAGGTTTTATAAATGATTTACAAAATAGACACAAGTACGTGAAACTACATTCTATGGTTGAATTATCGAAATCGAATATGCCCCTTTTTATTAAGTCTGGTAATCTAAGAATTAGGGAACAGACACCCTAATTGACGCGAATCCTAAAGATAGATCTATTGGGCCTAACAAACCCCATCCAAAGTACCGGATGCTTTAGTACTTCGAAATTTATATCATATCCGAAGGGTGTCCCGGAATGATGGGGATATTCTTAAATATGCATCTTGTTAATGTCGGTTACCAGGTGTTCACCATATGAATGATTTTTATCTCTATGTATGGGATGTGTATTGAAATATGAAATCTTGTGGTCTATTATCATGATTTGATATATATAGGTTAAACCTATAACTCACCAACATTTTTGTTGCCTTTTTAAGCATGTTTATTCTCAGGTGATTATTAAGAGCTTCCCATGTCGCATACTTAAATAAGGACGACATTTGGAGTCCATGCTTGTATGATATTGTGTAAAAACTGCATTCAAAGAAACTTATTTTGTTGTAACATATTTGTATTGTAAACCATTATGTAATGGTCGTGTGTAAACAGGATATTTTAGATTATCATTATTTGATAATCTACGTAAAGTTTTTAAAACCTTGATCTATGAAATAAAGGTTATGGTTTGTTTTAAAAATGAATGCAGTCTTTGAAAAACGTCTCATATAGAGCTCAAAACCTCGCAACGAAATCAATTAATATGGAACGTTTTTAATCAATAAGAACGGGACATTTCAGAACCAACTGCACTTCAGCTACGGAAGAAAAGATTGATGCATGCACCTGAAAACACTCGGAACTTGAGTAAACGTTTAACACGTATATGTACTAGCTCCTTTGGCGTTGTTATTACCGAAAATAACTTTGCAATTCCTTTCCAAAAGTAGCTAATTTTGTCACAGCTTCAACAAATAAATTTTGACTTTTCATTCGAATAAGTCTTATTATAACTTTGATATATACGTTTGCCCCTTTGTCATAGATACCGAATAACCTTTTATATTCCATCACATTGGCAGTAAACTTACCAACAACTTTGTTGAACTTGACTTTCCGAAAAATCATTAAATTTATCAAAACTCCATCATATGTTCATCCGCATCTTATAACGAGAATTGTCATACCAATTACCAGAAATTAGCAATCAGTATTTTGAATCTCGCAGTGTTTCTACATCAACAGATATATGTATACATATAACATTTATCTCTTAGAATTATGATCTTCCATTCTGAAGTTCTGATAAGCACTCCAATTTACGAATCAGATCTCGAAATTTTGAAAAATGCTGATGAATCAGCAAAAAATGTAAACGACTTTAACAGTCGGAAGTTTGATGATAAAGAATGGAGTGTTGAAAAAGCTCAAAAGTTTTGATACTCAAAAACAAATTGAGCAAAACTATGAAGAAGGCTGTGGATAAATCACAAAGACTAAACCTGTCTTCAAAGAATCTAAATGATTCAGTGTCTGCTGAAGTCATTAACGAATACCTTGCTCCTGACTCTAAACCTTTACGGAGAAATCTTCTTCATTATCCTTTGATATTAGAAATTCTAAGATATCATCGTATCTTTCATTAAAAATATCCTTGATATTTAGGAGATATTTTCATAACTATTCTTATCTGAAATCATTTATCTCTTCGCGTTATCTGTATTACATCATAAAGAAAACTGTTTAGTTTCTATATTCCGTAAACCTTCGAGTTGAAATTATGAATGTTTTGAAGTAGTGTTAGAAACTAAAGCATGAGTTAGTATAATATAATGACACTTGATCAACGTGATTATATTACAGTAAGTCATGCTGAGTTTCTAATAGAATGTGATGATTCACAGACCATACCATCATCATGTGCCATGTTACACGACTCTTACATTCTATCTAATTTCCAAACATATCAAGAACATATCTTCTTAATAGTTCTATCTTTTCTCTTGAATTCTGGTAATATAACCAATCAAGATCGTGCTATTACAATCTCTCTCTCTTAGAACATTAGTCATGTTCATTCGAAACTTCATACCTACGAATTCTGGACCATTATTCGCTTGACTTAAAGTCGGGAAGAGAAAACAAATGTATGAGGTGTAAAAATAAGGAAACGAATGGAGAAATAGTGAAATATCCGACAGAGCAATCGAAATAAATTATTGTATTTAACCAAAGAAGATCCTAATTTCCTTAATTACCGAGGAACCAAATCTTATTACGAAGATTTCCTCTAAATTCCTTGAATTCCGGAAATCAACTGTGACTACATCACCGGTTAAGACGAACCTGCATTTACTCATTTCCTTCTTTTGTGATAGCTCCACTCGTACTCTTTGAGTAATTGAATTATCTTATCCATATTACCCAACAGTGATAAAACTATATTTATCAGCTCATATTCGTCAGAAAAACATTTTATTATTAACCATGACGATCTCGATCAAATTTTGGGACGAAATTTCTTTAACGGGTAGGTACTGTGACGACCCAGAAATTTCTGACCAAATTTAAACTTAATCTTTATATGATTTCAACACGATAAGCAAAGTCTGTAATGTGAAATCTAAAAATTTTGGAACTATATTCATGTAATCAATTTAACCCTTGACTATTCTCGATGATTCTCTAACGATTGTTTGTAAATAAAAATGTATATATAAATGTAAGTATATGTATATTAACTTGAAATTTTAAAATATAATTTAACCATTAGAAATAAATATAGATACAAAATAATTAAGTAATTTGAAAAGAAGTTATATATATATATATATATATATATATATATATATATATATATATATATATATATATATATATATATATATATATATATATATATATGAATATGATTTCTATATAATTGATAATGATATGAATATGGTATTATATTAAAATATATATAAATTACATATTAAATGTTGGTTAATGTATATAAAGGTTATATAATTATTAAATATTACATAATTAATAAATTATAATATATTCAATTACAGGTTAAGATAAATGTTATATTAATATTATAATTAAAATTAATATCTGTATTATTAATATTATTATTTTTAATATAAAAATATAGATATGAAATTTGAAACATATAACTTGTTATGTCTTAAATATGATTTGTATTATTATTAGATATTATTATTATCTTTATTATTAAAAATCATTATTATTATCATTAATAATATTATTATTTTAATTATAATTATCATTATTTATTTTTATATTTATATCATTAATATTAATATAATAATTATTATCATTAGTATTATTGATATTATTATCATTATTGTTATTATTAATAATATTAGTATAATTAGTCTTATTGATATTGATAATATTAGTGTTATATATTTCATAATAATTATCAATGTCATTAGTAAAAATATTATTATTACTACCATTATAATTGTATTACTGATATTTTTTTTTAAAAAAAGAGTATTATTATTATATTTACAAGATTTATTATAATCTATGAATAAAAATATATAAAATAAAAGATATATAATTTTGGATATAAACACAGATATATATACATAGATACATACATGAAATACAATTATACATATATAAATACATATATAGAATATATATATTGAAATGTCCCGTTCTTATTGATTAAAAACGTTCCATATTAATTGATTTCGTTGCGAGGTTTTTGTAGTGACCCGAACTTTTCCATGTTTATATAAATTAATTAAGATTGATATTTACATGATTAAATGTTTCCAACATGTTAAGCAATCAAACTTGTTAAGACTTGATTAATTGAAATATGTTTCATATAGACAATTGACCACCCAAGTTGACCGGTGATTCACGAACGTTAAAACTTATAAAAACTATACGATGACATATATATGGTTATATATATAGTTAACATGTTTTTATTATAAGTATGTATCTCATTAGGTATTTTAACAATGAGTTATATACATAAAAATGAGACTATTAATTTAAGAAACTCGAAAACGATATATATAACGATTATCGTTATAACAACGTCTTACTAGGTACATATGAATCATATTAAGATATTGATACACTTGGTTAATTATGTTAAATTATAAGTAAATATATTATTAAGTGTATTAACAATGAAATACATATGTAAAAATAAGGCTACTAACTTAATGATTTCGAAACGAGACATATATGTAACGATTATCGTTGTAACGACATTTAACTGTATATACATCATACTAAGATATATTATATATCATAATATCATGATAATATAATAATTTAACATCTCATTTGTTATAATAAACAATGGGTTAACAACATTCAACAAGATCGTTAACCTAAAGGTTTCAAAACAACATTTACATGTAACGACTAACGATGACTTAACGACTCAGTTAAAATGTATATACATGTAATGTTTTAATATGTATTCATACACTTTTGAAAGACTTCAAGACACTTATCAAAATACTTCTACTTAACAAAAATGCTTACAATTACATCCTCGTTCAGTTTCATCAACAATTCTACTCGTATGCACCCGTATTCGTACTCGTACAATACACAGCTTTTAGATGTATGTACTATTATTATATACACTCCAATGATCAGCTCTTAGCAGCCCATGTGAGTCACCTAACACATGTGGGAACCATCATTTGGCAACTAGCATGAAATATCTCATAAAATTACAAAAATATGAGTAATCATTCATGACTTATTTACATGAAAACAAAATTACATATCCTTTATATCTAATCCATACACCAACGACCAAAAACACCTACAAACACTTTCATTCTTCAATTTTCTTCATCTAATTGATCTCTCTCAAGTTCTATCTTCAAGTTCTAAGTGTTCTTCATAAATTTCAAAAGTTCTAGTTTCATAAAATCAAGAATACTTTCAAGTTTGCTAGCTCACTTCCAATCTTGTAAGGTGATCATCCAACCTCAAGAAATATTTGTTTCCTACAGTAGGTTATCATTCTAATACAAGGTAATAATCATATTCAAACTTTGGTTCAATTTCTATAACTATAACAATCTTATTTCAAGTGATGATCTTACTTGAACTTGTTTTCGTGTCATGATTCTGCTTCAAGAACTTCGAGCCATCCAAGGATCCGTTGAAGCTAGATCCATTTTTCTCTTTTCCAGTAGGTTTATCCAAGGAACTTAAGGTAGTAATGATGTTCATAACATCATTCGATTCATACATATAAAGCTATCTTATTCGAAGGTTTAAACTTGTAATCACTAGAACATAGTTTAGTTAATTCTAAACTTGTTCGCAAACAAAAGTTAATCCTTCTAACTTGACTTTTAAAATTAACTAAACACATGTTCTATATCTATATGATATGCTAACTTAATGATTTAAAACCTGGAAACACGAAAAACACCGTAAAACCGGATTTACGCCGTCGTAGTAACACCGCGGGCTGTTTTGGGTTAGTTAATTAAAAACTATGATAAACTTTGATTTAAAAGTTGTTATTCTGAGAAAATGATTTTTATTATGAACATGAAACTATATCCAAAAATTATGGTTAAACTCAAAGTGGAAGTATGTTTTCTAAAATGGTCATCTAGACGTCGTTCTTTCGACTGAAATGACTACCTTTACAAAAACGACTTGTAACTTATTTTTCCGACTATAAACCTATACTTTTTCTATTTAGATTCATAAAATAGAGTTCAATATGAAACCATAGCAATTTGATTCACTCAAAACGGATTTAAAATGAAGAAGTTATGGGTAAAACAAGATTGGATAATTTTTCTCATTTTAGCTACGTGAAAATTGGTAACAAATCTATTCCAACCAAAACTTAATCAACTTGTATTGTATATTATGTAATCTTGAGATACCATAGACACGTATACAATGTTTCGACCTATCATGTCAACACATCTATATATATTTCGGAACAACCATAGACACTCTATATGTGAATGTTGGAGTTAGCTATACAGGGTTGAGGTTGATTCCAAAATATATATAGTTTGAGTTGTGATCAATACTGAGATACGTATACACTGGGTCGTGGATTGATTCAAGATAATATTTATCGATTTATTTCTGTACATCTAACTGTGGACAACTAGTTGTAGGTTACTAACGAGGACAGCAGACTTAATAAACTTAAAACATCAAAATATATTAAAAGTGTTGTAAATATATTTTGAACATACTTTGATATATATGTATATATTATTATAGGTTCGTGAATCAACCAGTGGCCAAGTCTTACTTCCCGACGAAGTAAAAATCTGTGAAAGTGAGTTATAGTCCCACTTTTAAAATCTAATATTTTTGGGATGAGAATACATGCAGGTTTTATAAATGATTTACAAAATAGACACAAGTACGTGAAACTACATTCTATGGTTGAATTATCGAAATCGAATATGCCCCTTTTTATTAAGTCTGGTAATCTAAGAATTAGGGAACAGACACCCTAATTGACGCGAATCCTAAAGATAGATCTATTGTGCCTAAGAAACCCCATCCAAAGTACCGGATGCTTTAGTACTTCGAAATTTATATCATATCCGAAGGGTGTCCTGGAATGATGGGGATATTCTTATATATGCATCTTGTTAATGTCGGTTACCAGGTGTTCACCATATGAATGATTTTTATCTCTATGTATGGGATGTGTATTGAAATATGAAATCTTGTGGTCTATTATTATGATTTGATATATATAGGTTAAACCTATAACTCACCAACATTTTTGTTGACGTTTTAAGCATGTTTATTCTCAGGTGATTATTAAGAGCTTCCGCTATTGCATACTTAAATAAGGACGAGATTTGGAGACCATGCTTGTATGATATTGTGTAAAAACTGCATTCAAGAAACTTATTTTGTTGTAACATATTTGTATTGTAAACCATTATGTAATGGTCGTGTGTAAACAGGATATTTTAGATTATCATTATTTGATAATCTACGTAAAACTTTTTAAAACCTTTATCTATGAAATAAAGGTTATGGTTTGTTTTAAAAATGAATGCAGTCTTTGAAAAATGTCTCATATAGAGGTCAAAACCTCGCAACGAAATCAATTAATATGGAACGTTTTTAATCAATAAGAACGGGACATTTCAGTTGGTATCCGAGCGTTGGTCTTAGAGAACCAGAATTTTGCATTAGTGTGTCTTATCGAGTTTGTTAGGATGCATTAGTAAGTCTGGACTTCGACCGTGTTTACTTGAAAAATGATTGCTTAACAAATTTTGTTGGAAACTATATATTTTTAACATGTGAATATTATGTGATATATTAATCTCTTAACGCGTTTGATATTATGTGATAGATGTCTACCTCTAGAACAAGTCCCATTGACTCACCTAATAATAATGAAGAGTCAAATGTAAATTGGAATGATTCGTGGACTGATTCACAAGTTCCCGAAGAGGAACCGGAAGAAGAGTCGGAACCGGAAGAAGAATCGGAACCGGAAGAAGAATCGGAACCGGATGAAGAAGTAGAACCGGTGGGGGAAATAATAAAACGGTTAAGTAAAAGAAAATCCTCAACCAACCGACCAAGGTTAATTATGGTCAATGGGGTTTCCGCCAAGGAAGCAAAATATTGGGAGGATTACCAATTCTCCGATGAATCGGATTCTGACGAGAATTCCGATGATGTTATAGAAATTACCCCAACTGAATTTAAAAAGGCAAAAGAAAATAATAAGGGAAAGGGCATAAAAATAGAGAAATCTAATTCCAACCCCGATGAACTTTATATGTATCGTCAACCCCCGAAGTCCTTAAGTTGTAACAATGACCCGGGAACCTCTAAACCACCAGGTTTTTCTAAACCAATGTGGATAACGACGGCTCGTATTAGGGGAACATCATATATCCCTAGAAACTTGGCAAAACGAACCAAAACCGAAGAAGAAGAAACAAGCGAGTCGGAATAAGATAGTTGTATTCGTGTGGTGTAATATATGTAATATAGTGTGCTTATGCATTATGATATATGTAAAAATTGCTTGTATTAATAAGTATTTTTTTTATGAATCTAACTCTTGTCTATTTTACAGTATAAAAACACAAAATGGATAGACAACCCAATATTTTAAGAGACCTATCCAGAGACATGATTGATGAAATCTTGTCTAAAGTCGGTCAGAATTCTTCGGCACAACTATTTAAGGCGAGATCAGTTTGTAAGACATTCGAAGAACGTTCCAAGAATGTCTTGGTATATAAGAGACTTTCATTTGAAAGATGGGGGATATCACATTGGGAAACCCATAAGTTACGATGTGTTTACTTTGACGCATATATTGCGGGGAACCCAAATGCTATTTTACGCAACGGGTTAAGAAATTATTTTGACTCAATATATCCGAATATTGGACTTCGTGATTTAGAAAAAGTGGCTAACATGCAACATAAAGAAGCATGTTATGCTTACGGATTAGTAATGTTCGCTTCTCACCAAAGTGAGAACAAGAACATCGGGCTACAACTATTAAACAAAACGTTTCCACAAGTGACGGAGTCGGTAATTGGGGTAAGAAATGAGGTTTTTAGATTGTTACGGGACTGTTGGACATTACGTAACCCTCGTCCCTTTGACGACGTTACAACACGCTGTCTTATCAACGGCCATAACGGTTATGTTCCACAAGACCAAGGATGGGAAGTAGTCCTAGTAAAACCAGAATGCATGACTTGTTTTTGGACGTATGAATTACGTGTCTTTATTGCCTTTGCTCAACGACTTGTGTACTAGCTAGAATTATCTTCACAACTATCTTGTATCAAAGTTATTGTGTGCTATATTTCATGCTTTATGTAAAATAAGCGGTATTGTAAGTTTGTAAAATATTGTATAAAAGTTTGAACGCGAAATATTATTATAATCAGTTTTTCATATAGAATTGTAGTAGTTGAATTGTATATTAGCTACTAAGTATGAACTTAACGGGTAGGTACTACCCGAATTTAAACTTATAAAACGCTAATATGAAGAAAAAGCTTTTATAAATGAGTTCATATTATGCTACGAAATACTATTAACTACTCGACACACCGTGAATATGAATGAAGAGGAATTCCGTACTTTTCTAGCTTCAAACATAGCCGCAGTACAGGCTGCGCTACATACCAACAATAACCTTGGATCTAGCAGTACAGGAAATCGTGTAGGATGCACCTACAAAGAATTCACTACCTACAAACCTTTGGAATTTGATGGAACCGAAGGACCGATCGGATTGAAACGGTGGACCGAGAAGGTTGAATCGGTGTTTGCCATAAGTAAGTGTACTGAAGAGGACAAAGTGAAGTACGCTACGCATACCTTCACAGGTTCTGCGTTAACATGGTGGAATACCTATCTAGAGCAAGTGGGACAAGACGATGCGTACGCACTACCGTGGTCAGCATTCAAGCACTTGATGAACGAGAAGTACCATCCCAGGACCGAGGTCAATAAGCTCAAGACAGAACTTAGAGGGTTACGAACCCAAGGATTTGATATTACCACGTACGAAAGACGATTCACAGAATTGTGCCTATTGTGTCCGGGAGCATTCGAAGATGAGGAAGAGAAGATCGACGCGTTTGTGAAAGGATTACCGGAAAGAATCCAAGAAGATATAAGTTCACACGAGCCCGCCTCCATACAACAGGCATGTAGAATGGCTCACAAACTAGTGAACCAGATTGAAGAAAGAATTAAAGAACAGACTGCTGAATAGGCCAATATGAAGCAAGTCAAAAGAAAGTGGGAGGAAAACGGTGATAAGAATCACCAATACAACAACAACAGTAATTACAACAATAATCGCAACAATTATCCCAACAATCGCAACATCAATCGCAACTACAACAAACGGCCCAACAACAACAACAACAACAACAACAACAGCTACAACAATCATCCCAACAACAATAATAACCGCAACAACAACAACAATCAGAAGCAGCTATGCCAAAGGTGTGAAAAGTATCACTCGGGGTTCTGCACCAAATTTTGCAACAAGTGTAAAAGAAATGGTCATAGCGCGGCGAAGTGTGATGTCTACGGACCAGGGGTTAACAGAACGAAAGGAACAAATGGTGTCGGAACGAGTAATGGCGGAGCAAGTAGTGTCGGAGCAAGTTATGCCAATGTAGTTTGTTATAAATGTGGAAAACCGGGCCACATTATTAGAAATTGCCCGAACCAGGAGAACACGAATGGACAAGGCCGCGGAAGAGTTTTCAATATTAATGCGGCAGAGGCACAGGAAGACCCGGAGCTTGTTACGGGTACGTTTCTTATTGACAATAAATCTGCTTACGTTTTATTTGATTCGGGTGCGGATAGAAGCTATATGAGTAGAGATTTTTGTGCTAAATTAAGTTGTCCATTGACGCCTTTGGATAGTAAATTTTTACTCGAATTAGCAAATGGTAAATTAATTTCAGCAGATAATATATGTCGGAATCGAGAAATTAAACTGGTTAGCGAAACATTTAAGATTGATTTGATACCAGTAGAGTTAGGGAGTTTTGATGTGATAATCGGTATGGACTGGTTGAAAGAAGTGAAAGCAGAGATCGTTTATTACAAAAATGCAATTCGCATTATACGAGAAAAAGGAAAACCCTTAATGGTGTACGGAGAAAAGGGCAACACGAAGCTACATCTTATTAGTAATTTGAAGGCACAAAAACTAATAAGAAAAGGTTGCTATGCTGTTCTAGCACACGTCGAGAAAGTACAAACTGAAGAAAAGAGCATCAATGATGTTCCCATTGCAAAAGAATTTCCAGATGTATTTCCGAAAGAATTACCAGGATTACCCCCACATCGATCCGTTGAATTTCAAATAGATCTTGTACCAGGAGCTGCACCAATAGCTCGTGCTCCTTACAGACTCGCACCCAGCGAGATGAAAGAACTACAAAGCCAATTACAAGAACTTTTAGAGCGTGGTTTCATTCGACCAAGCACATCACCGTGGGGAGCTCCTGTTTTGTTTGTCAAGAAGAAAGATGGTACATTCAGGTTGTGTATCGACTACCGAGAGTTGAACAAACTTACCATCAAGAACCGCTACCCACTACCGAGAATCGATGACTTATTTGATCAACTACAAGGCTCGTCTGTTTATTCAAAGATTGACTTACGTTCCGGGTATCATCAAATGCGGGTGAAAGAAGATGATATTCAAAAGACTGCTTTCAGAACACGTTACGGTCATTACGAGTTTATGGTCATGCCGTTTGGTTTAACTAATGCACCAGCTGTGTTCATGGACCTTATGAACCGAGTGTGTGGACCATACCTTGACAAGTTTGTCATTGTTTTCATTGATGACATACTTATTTACTCAAAGAATGACCAAGAACACGGTGAACATTTGAGAAAGGTGTTAGAAGTATTGAGGAAGGAAGAATTGTACGCTAAGTTTTCAAAGTGTGCATTTTGGTTGGAAGAAGTTCAATTCCTCGGACACATAGTGAACAAAGAAGGTATTAAGGTGGATCCGGCAAAGATAGAAACTGTTGAAAAGTGGGAAACCCCGAAAACTCCGAAACACATACGCCAGTTTTTAGGACTAGCTGGTTACTACAGAAGGTTCATCCAAGACTTTTCCAGAATAGCAAAACCCTTGACTGCATTAACGCATAAAGGGAAGAAATTTGAATGGAAGGATGAACAAGAGAAATCGTTTCAGTTATTGAAGAAAAAGCTAACTACGGCACCTATATTGTCATTGCCTGAAGGGAATGATGATTTTGTGATTTATTGTGACGCATCAAAGCAAGGTCTCGGTTGTGTATTAATGCAACGAACGAAGGTGATTGCTTATGCATCAAGACAATTGAAGATTCACGAGCAAAATTATACGACGCATGATTTGGAATTAGGCGCGGTTGTTTTTGCATTAAAGACTTGGAGGCACTACTTATATGGGGTCAAAAGTATTATATATACTGACCACAAAAGTCTTCAACACATATTTAATCAGAAACAACTGAATATGAGGCAGCGTAGGTGGATTGAATTGTTGAATGATTACGACTTTGAGATTCGTTACCACCCGGGGAAGGCAAATGTGGTAGCCGATGCCTTGAGCAGGAAGGACAGAGAACCCATTCGAGTAAAATCTATGAATATAATAATTCATAATAACCTTACTACTCAAATAAAGGAGGCGCAACAAGGAGTTTTAAAAGAGGGAAATTTAAAGGATGAAATACCCAAAGGATCAGAGAAGCATCTTAATATTCAGGAAGACGGAACCCGGTATAGGGTTGAAAGGATTTGGGTACCAAAGTTTGGAGATATGAGAGAAATGGTACTTAGAGAAGCTCATAAAACCAGATACTCAATACATCCTGGAACGGGGAAGATGTACAAGGATCTCAAGAAACATTTTTGGTGGCCGGGTATGAAAGCCGATGTTGCTAAATACGTAGGAGAATGTTTGACGTGTTCTAAGGTCAAAGCTGAGCATCAGAAACCATCAGGTCTACTTCAACAACCCGAAATCCCGGAATGGAAATGGGAAAACATTACAATGGATTTCATCACTAAATTGCCAAGGACTGCAAGTGGTTTTGATACTATTTGGGTAATAGTTGATCGTCTCACCAAATCAGCACACTTCCTACCAATAAGAGAAGATGACAAGATGGAGAAGTTAGCACGACTGTATTTGAAGGAAGTCGTCTCCAGACATGGAATACCAATCTCTATTATCTCTGATAGGGATGGCAGATTTATTTCAAGATTCTGGCAGACATTACAGCAAGCATTAGGAACTCGTCTAGACATGAGTACTGCCTATCATCCACAAACTGATGGGCAGAGCGAAAGGACGATACAAACGCTTAAAGACATGCTACGAGCATGTGTTATTGATTTCGGAAACAGTTGGGATCGACATCTACCGTTAGCAGAATTTTCCTACAACAACAGCTACCATTCAAGCATTGAGATGGCGCCGTTTGAAGCACTTTATGGTAGAAAGTGCAGGTCTCCGATTTGTTGGAGTGAAGTGGGGGATAGACAGATTACGGGTCCGGAGATTATACAAGAAACTACCGAGAAGATCATCCAAATTCAACAACGGTTGAAAACCGCCCAAAGTCGACAAAAGAGCTACGCTGACATTAAAAGAAAAGATATAGAATTTGAAATTGGAGAGATGGTCATGCTTAAAGTTGCACCTTAGAAAGGCGTTGTTCGATTTGGTAAACGAGGGAAATTAAATCCAAGGTATATTGGACCATTCAAGATTATTGATCGTGTCGGACCAGTAGCTTACCGACTTGAGTTACCTCAACAACTCGCGGCTGTACATAACACTTTCCACGTCTCGAATTTGAAGAAATATTTTGCTAAAGAAGATCTCACTATTCCGTTAGATGAAATCCAAATCAACGAAAAACTTCAATTCATCGAAGAACCCGTCGAAATAATGGATCGTGAGGTTAAAAGACTTAAGCAAAATAAAATACCAATTTTTAAGGTTCGATGGAATGCTCGTAGAGGACCCGAGTTCACCTGGGAGCGTCACACCTTCAACAGCTTAAAATTTCGGGACGAAATTTATTTAACGGGTAGGTACTGTAGTGACCCGAACTTTTCCATGTTTATATAAATTAATTAAGATTGATATTTACATGATTAAATGTTTCCAACATGTTAAGCAATCAAACTTGTTAAGACTTGATTAATTGAAATATGTTTCATATAGACAATTGACCACCCAAGTTGACCGGTGATTCACGAACGTTAAAACTTATAAAAACTATACGATGACATATATATGGTTATATATATAGTTAACATGTTTTTATTATAAGTATGTATCTCATTAGGTATTTTAACAATGAGTTATATACATAAAAATGAGACTATTAATTTAAGAAACTCGAAAACGATATATATAACGATTATCGTTATAACAACGTCTTACTAGGTACATATGAATCATATTAAGATACTGATACACTTGGTTAATTATGTTAAATTATAAGTAAATATATTATTAAGTGTATTAACAATGAAATACATATGTAAAAATAAGGCTACTAACTTAATGTTGTTAACATATATGTAACGATTTCGAAACGAGACATATATGTAACGATTATCGTTGTAACGACATTTAACTGTATATACATCATACTAAGATATATTATATATCATAATATCATGATAATATAATAATTTAACATCTCATTTGTTATAATAAACAATGGGTTAACAACATTCAACAAGATCGTTAACCTAAAGGTTTCAGAACAACATTTACATGTAACGACTAACGATGACTTAACGACTCAGTTAAAATGTATATACATGTAATATTTTAATATGTATTCATACACTTTTGAAAGACTTCAAGACACTTATCAAAATACTTCTACTTAACAAAAATGCTTACAATTACATCCTCGTTCAGTTTCATCAACAATTCTACTCGTATACACCCGTATTCGTACTCGTACAATACACAGCTTTTAGATGTATGTACTATTAGTATATACACTCCAATGATCAGCTCTTAGCAGCCCATGTGAGTCACCTAACACATGTGGGAACCATCATTTGGCAACTAGCATGAAATATCTCATAAAATTACAAAAATATGAGTAATCATTCATGATTTATTTACATGAAAACAAAATTACATATCCTTTATATCTAATCCATACACCAACGACCAAAAACACCTAAAAACACTTTCATTCTTCAATTTTCTTCATCTAATTGATCTCTCTCAAGTTCTATCTTCAAGTTCTAAGTGTTCTTCATAAATTTTACAAGTTCTAGTTACATAAAATCAAGAATACTTTCAAGTTTGCTAGCTCACTTCCAATCTTGTAAGGCGATCATCCAACCTCAAGAAATCTTTGTTTCTTACAGTAGGTTATCATTCTAATACAAGGTAATAATCATATTCAAACTTTGGTTCAATTTCTATAACTATAACAATCTTATTTCAAGTGATGATCTTACTTGAACTTGTTTTCGTGTCATGATTCTGCTTCAAGAACTTCGAGCCATCCAAGGATCCGTTGAAGCTAGATCCATTTTTCTCTTTTCCAGTAGGTTTATCCAAGGAACTTAAGGTAGTAATGATGTTCATAACATCATTCGATTCATACATATAAAGCTATCTTATTCGAAGGTTTAAACTTGTAATCACTAGAACATAGTTTAGTTAATTCTAAACTTGTTCGCAAACAAAAGTTAATCCTTCTAACTTGACTTTTAAAATTAACTAAACACATGTTCTATATCTATATGATATGCTAACTTAATGATTTAAAACCTGGAAACACGAAAAACACCGTAAAACCGGATTTACGCCGTCGTAGTAACACCGCGGGCTGGAAATCCTTCTAACAGCCCGCGGTGTTACTACGACGGCGTAAATCCGGTTTTACGGTGTTTTTCGTGTTTCCAGGTTTTAAATCATTAAGTTAGAATATCATATAGATATATAACATGTGTTTAGTTGATTTTAAAAGTCAAGTTAGAAGGATTAACTTTTGTTTGCGAACAAGTTTAGAATTAACTAAACTATGTTCTAGTGATTACAAGTTTAAACCTTCGAATAAGATAGCTTTATATGTATGAATCGAATGATGTTATGAACATCATTACTACCTTAAGTTCCTTGGATAAACCTACTGGAAAAGAGAAAAATGGATCTAGCTTCAACGGATCCTTGGATGGCTCGAAGTTCTTTAAGCAGAATCATGACACGAAAACAAGTTCAAGTAAGATCATCACTTGAAATAGGTTTGTTATAGTTATAGAAATTGAACCAAAGTTTGAATATGATTATTACCTTGTATTAGAATTATAACCTACTGTAAGAAACAAAGATTTCTTGAGGTTGGATGATCACCTTACAAGATTGGAAGTGAGCTAGCAAACTTGAAAGTATTCTTGATTTTATGTAACTAGAACTTGTAGAATATATGAAGAACACTTAGAACTTGAAGATAGAACTTGAGAGAGATCAATTAGATGAAGGAAATTGAAGAATGAAAGTGTTTGTAGGTGTTTTTGGTCATTGGTGTATGGATTAGATATAAAGAATATGTAATTTTGTTTTCATGTAAATAAGTCATGAATGATTACTCATATTTTTGTAATTTTATGAGATATTTCATGCTAGTTGCCAAATGATGGTTCCCACATGTGTTAGGTGACTCACATGGGCTGCTAAGAGCTGATCATTGGAGTGTATATACCAATAGTACATACATCTAAAAGATGTGTATTGTACGAGTACAAATACGGGTGCATACGAGTAGAATTGTTGATGAAACTGAACGAGGATGTAATTGTAAGCATTTTTGTTAAGTAGAAGTATTTTGATAAGTGTATTGAAGTCTTTCAAAAGTGTATAAATACATATTAAAACACTACATGTATATACATTTTAACTGAGTCGTTAAGTCATCGTTAGTCGTTACATGTAAGTGTTGTTTTGAAACCTTTAGGTTAACGATCTTGTTAAATGTTGTTAACCCAATGTTTATAATATCAAATGAGATTTTAAATTATTATATTATCATGATATTATCATGTATGAATAACTCTTAATATGATATATATATATACATTAAATGTCTTTACAACGATAATCGTTACATATATGTCTTGTTTAAAAATCATTAAGTTAGTAGTCTTGTTTTTACATATGTAGTTCATTGTTAATATACTTAATGATATGTTTACTTATAATAGTATCATGTTAACTATATATATATCCATATATATGTCATCATATAGTTTTTACAAGTTTTAACGTTCGTGAATCACCGGTCAACTTGGGTGGTCAATTGTCTATATGAAACATATTTCAATTAATCAAGTCTTAACAAGTTTGATTGCTTAACATGTTGGAAATATTTAATCATGTAAATATCAATCTCAATTAATATATATAAACATGGAAAAGTTCGGGTCACTACAGTACCTACCCATTAAATAAATTTCGTCCCGAAATTTTAAGCTGTTGAAGGTGTTGACGAATCTTCTGGAAATAGATGCGAGTATTTCTTCTTCATCTGATCTTCACGCTCCCAGGTGAACTTGGGTCCTCTACGAGCATTCCATCGAACCTTAACAATTCGTATCTTGTTTTGCTTAAGTCTTTTAACCTCACGATCCATTATTTCGACGGTTCTTCGATGAATTGAAGTTTTTCGTTGATTTGGATTTCATCTAACGGAATAGTGAGATCTTCTTTAGCAAAACATTTCTTCAAATTCGAGACGTGGAAAGTGTTTTGTACAGCCGCGAGTTGTTGAGGTAACTCAAGTCGGTAAGCTACTGGTCCGACACGGTCAATAATCTTGAATGGTCCAATATACCTTGGATTTAATTTCCCTCATTTACCAAATCGAACAACGCCTTTCCAAGGTGCAACTTTTAGCATGACCATCTCTCCAATTTCAAATTCTATATCTTTTCTTTTAATGTCAGCGTAGCTCTTTTGTCGACTTTGAGCGGTTTTCAACCGTTGTTGAATTTGGATGATCTTCTTGGTAGTTTCTTGTATAATCTCTGGACCCGTAATCTGTCTATCCCCCACTTCACTCCAACAAATCGGAGACCTGCACTTTCTACCATAAAGTGCTTCAAACGGTGCCATCTCAATGCTTGAATGGTAGCTGTTGTTGTAGGAAAATTCTGCTAACGGTAGATGTCGATCCCAACTGTTTCCGAAATCAATAACACATGCTCGTAGCATGTCTTCAAGCATTTGTATCGTCCTTTCGCTCTGCCCATCAATTTGTGGATGATAGGCAGTACTCATGTCTAGACGAGTTCCTAATGCTTGCTGTAATGTCTGCCAGAATCATGAAATAAATCTACCATCCCTATCAGAGATAATAGATATTGGTATTCCATGTCTGGAGACGACTTCCTTCAAATACAGTCGTGCTAACCTCTCCATCTTGTCATCTTCTCTTATTGGCAGGAAGTGTGCTGATTTGGTGAGACGATCAACTATTACCCAAATAGTATCAAAACCACTTGCAGTCCTTGGCAATTTAGTGATGAAATCTATGGTAATGTTTTCCCATTTCCATTCCGGGATTTCGGGTTGTTGAAGTAGAGCTGATGGTTTCTGATGCTCAGCTTTGACCTTAGAACACGTCAAACATTCTCCTACGTATTTAGCAACATCGGCTTTCATACCCGGCCACCAAAAATGTTTCTTGAGATCCTTGTACATCTTCCCCCTTCCAGGATGTATTGAGTATCTGGTTTTATGAGCTTCTCTAAGTACCATTTCTCTCATATCTTCAAACTTTGGTACCCAAATCCTTTCAGCCCTATACCGGGTTCCGTCTTCCCGAATATTAAGATGCTTCTCCGATCCTTTGGGTATTTCATCCTTTAAATTTCCCTCTTTTAAAACTCCTTGTTGCGCCTCCTTTATTTGAGTAGTAAGGTTATTATGAATCATTATATTCATAGATTTTACTCGAATGGGTTCTCTGTCCTTCCTGCTCAAGGCATCGGCTACCACATTTGCCTTCTCCGGGTGGTAACGAATCTCAAAGTCGTAATCATTCAATAATTCAATCCACCTACGCTGCCTCATATTCAGTTGTTTCTGATTAAATATGTGTTGAAGACTTTTGTGGTCGGTATATATAATACTTTTGACCCCATATAAGTAGTACCTCCAAGTCTTTAATGCAAAAACAACCGCGCCTAATTCCAAATCATGCGTCGTATAATTTTGTTCGTGAATCTTCAATTGTCTAGACGCATAAGCAATCACCTTCGTTCGTTGCATTAATACACAACCGAGACCTTGCTTTGATGCGTCACAATAAATCACAAAATCATCATTCCCTTCAGGCAATGACAATATAGGTGCCGTAGTTAGCTTTTTCTTCAATAACTGAAACGCTTTCTCTTGTTCATCATTCCATTCAAATTTCTTCCCTTTATGCGTTAATGCAGTCAAGGGTTTTGCTATTCTGGAAAAGTCTTGGATGAACCTTCTGTAGTAACCAGCTAGTCCTAAAAACTGGCGTATGTGTTTCGGAGTTTTCGGGGTTTCCCACTTTTCAACAGTTTCTATCTTTTCCGGATCCACCTTAATACCTTTTTTGTTCACTATGTGACCGAGGAATTGAACTTCTTCCAACCAAAATGCACACTTTGAAAATTTAGCGTACAATTCTTCCTTCCTCAATACTTCTAACACCTTTCTCAAATGTTCACCGTGTTCTTGGTCATTCTTTGAGTAAATAAGTATGTCATCAATGAAAACAATGACAAACTTGTCAAGGTATGGTCCACACACTCGGTTCATAAGGTCCATGAACATAGCTGGTGCATTAGTTAAACCAAACGGCATGACCATAAACTCGTAATGACCGTAACGTGTTCTGAAAGCAGTCTTTGGAATTTCATCTTCTTTCACCCGCATTTGATGATACCACAAACGTAAGTCAATCTTTGAATAAACAGATGAGCCTTGTAGTTGATCAAATAAGTCGTCGATTCTCGGTAGTGGGTAGCGGTTCTTGATGGTAAGTTTGTTCAAGTCTCGGTAGTCGATACACAACCTGAATGTACCATCTTTCTTCTTGACAAACAAAACAGGAGCTCCCCACGGTTATGTGCTTGGTCGAATGAAACCACGCTCAAAAAGTTCTTGTAATTGGCTTTGCAGTTCTTTCATCTCGCTGGGTGCGAGTCTGTAAGGAGCACGAGCTATTGGTGCAGCTCCTGGTACAAGATCTATTTGAAATTCAACGGATCGATGTGGGGGTAATCCCGGTAATTCTTTCGGAAATACATCGGGAAATTCTTTTGCAATGGGAACATCATTGATGCTCTTTTCTTCAGTTTGTACTTTCTCGACGTGTGCTAGAACAGCATAGCAACCTTTTCTTATTAGTTTTTGTGCCTTCAAATTACTAATAAGATGTAACTTCGTGTTGCCCTTTTCTCCGTACACCATTAAGGGTTTTCCTTTTTCTCGTATAATGCGAATTGCATTTTTGTAACAAACGATCTCTGCTTTCACTTCTTTCAACCAGTCCATACCGATTATCACATCAAAACTCCCTAACTCTACTGGTATCAAATCAATCTTAAATGTTTCGCTAACCAGTTTAATTTCTCGATTCCGACATATATTATCTGCTGAAATTAATTTACCATTTGCTAATTCGAGTAAAAATTTACTATCCAAAGGCGTCATGGACAACTTAATTTAGCACAAAAATCTCTACTCATATAGCTTCTATCCGCACCCGAATCAAATAAAACGTAAGCAGATTTATTGTCAATAAGAAACGTACCCGTAACAAGCTCCGGGTCTTCCTGTGCCTCTGCCGCATTAATATTGAAAACTCTTCTGCGGCCTTGTCCATTCGTGTTCTCCTGGTTCGGGCAATTTCTAATAATGTGGCCCGGTTTTCCACATTTATAACAAACTACATTGGCATAACTTGCTCCGACACTACTTGCTCCGCCATTACTCGTTCCGACACCATTTGTTCCTTTCGTTCTATTAACCCCTGGTCCGTAGACCTCACACTTCGCCGCGCTATGACCATTTCTTTTACACTTGTTGCAAAATTTGGTGCAGAACCTCGAGTGATACTTTTCACACCTTTGGCATAGCTGCTTCTGATTGTTGTTGTTGTTGTTGCGGTTATTATTGTTGTTGGGATGATTGTTGTAGTTGTTGTTGTTGTTGTTGTTGTTGTTGTTGTTGGGCCGTTTGTTGTAGTTACGATTGATGTTGCGATTGTTGGGATAATTGTTGCGATTATTGTTGTAATTGCTGTTGTTGTTGTATTGGTGATTCTTATCACCGTTTTCCTCCCACTTTCTTTTGACTTGCTTCACATTGGCCTCTTCAGCAGTCTGTTCTTTAATTCTTTCTTCAATCTGGTTCACTAGTTTGTGAGCCATTCTACATGCCTGTTTTATGGAGGCGGGCTCGTGTGAACTTATATCTTCTTAGATTCTTTCCGGTAATCCTTTCACAAACGCGTCGATCTTCTCTTCCTCATCTTCGAATGCTCCCGGACACAATAGGCACAATTCTGTGAATCGTCTTTCGTACGTGGTAATATCAAATCCTTGGGTTCGTAACCCTCTAAGTTCTGTCTTGAGCTTATTGACCTCGGTTCTGGGACGGTATTTCTCGTTCATCAAGTGCTTGAATGCTGACCACGGTAGTGCGTACGCATCGTCTTGTCCCACTTACTCTAGATAGGTATTCCACCATGTTAACGCAGAACCTGTGAAGGTATGCGTAGCGTACTTCACTTTGTCCTCTTCAGTACACTTACTTATGGCAAACACCGATTTGACCTTCTCGGTCCACCGTTTCAATCCGATCGGTCCTTCGGTTCCATCAAATTCCAAAGGTTTGCAGGCAGTGAATTCTTTGTAGGTGCATCCTACACGATTTCCTGTACTGCTACATCCAAGGTTATTGTTGGTATGTAGCGCAGCCTGTACTGCGGCTATGTTTGAAGCTAGAAAAGTACAGAATTCCTCTTCATTCATATTCACGGTGTGTCGAGTAGTCGGTGCCATTTCCTTCAAAATAGTCAAATGGAACAAGTTAATCATACAGAATATTAAGAGTAGTTAATAGTATTTCGTAGCATAATATGAACTCATTTATAAAAGCTTTTTCTTCATATTAGCGTTTTATAAGTTTAAATTCGGGTAGTATCTACCCGTTAAGTTCATACTTAGTAGCTAATATACAATTCAACTACTACAATTCTATATGAAAAACTGATTATAATAATATTTCGCGTTCAAACTTTTACACAATATTTTACAAACTTACAATACTGCTTATTTTACATATAGCATGAAATATAGCACACAATAAATTTGATACAAGATGCTTGTGAAGATAATTCTAGCTAGTACACAAGTCGTTCAGCAAAGGCAATAAAGACATGTAATTCATACGTCCAGAAACAAGTCATGCATTCTGGTTTTACTAGGATTACTTCCCATCCTTGGTCTTGTGGAACATAACCGTTATGGCCGTTGATAAGACATCGTGTTGTAACGTCGTCAAAGGGACGAGGGTTACGTAATGTCCAACAGTCCCGTAACAATCTAAAAACCTCATTTCTTACCCCAATTACCGACTCCGTCACTTGTGGGAACGTTTTGTTTAATAGTTGTAGCCCGATGTTCTTGTTCTCACTTTGGTAAGAAGCGAACATTACTAATCCGTAAGCATAACATGCTTCTTTATGTTGCATGTTAGCCGCTTTTTCTAAATCACAAAGTCCAATATTCGGATATATTGAGTCAAAATAATTTCTTAACCCATTGCGTAAAATAGCATTTGGGTTCCCCGCAATATATGCGTCAAAGTAAACACATCGTAACTTATGGATTTTCCAATGTGATATCCCCCATATTTCGAACGAAAGCCTTTTATAAACCAAGGCATTCTTGGAACGTTCTTCGAATGTCTTACAAACTGATCTCGCCTTAAATAGTTGTGCCGAAGAATTCTGACCGACTCTAGACAAGATTTCATCAATCATGTCTCCGGGTAGGTCTCTTAAAATATTGGGTTTTCTATCCATTTTGTGTTTTTATACTGTAAAATAGACAAGAGTTAGATTCATAAAAAAAAATACTTATTAATACAAGAAATTTTTACATATATCATAAATCATAAGCACACTATATTACATATATTACACCACACGAATACACCTATCTTATTCTGACTCGCTTGTTTCTTCTTCTTCGGTTTTGGTTCGTTTTGCCAAGTTTCTAGGGATATATGATGTTCCCCTAATACGAGCCGTCGTTTTCCACATTGGTTTAGAAAAACCTGGTGGTTTAGAGGTTCCCAGGTCATTGTTACAACTTAAGGACTTCGGGGGTTGACGATACATATAAAGTTCATCGGGGTTGGAATTAGATTTCTCTATTTTATGCCTTTTTCCTTATTATTTTCTTTTGCCTTTTTAAATTCAGTTGGGGTAATTTCTATAACATCATCGGAATTCTCGTCGGAATCCGATTCATCGGAGAATTGGTAATCCTCCCAATATTTTGCTTCCTTGGCGGAAACACCATTGACCATAATTAACCTTGGTCGGTTGGTTGAGGATTTTCTTTTACTTAACCGTTTTATTATTTCCCCCACCGGTTCTATTTCTCCATCCGGTTCCGATTCTTCTTCCGGTTCCGATTCTTCTTCTGGTTCCGACTCTTCTTCCGGTTCCTCTTCGGGAACTTGTGAATCAGTCCACGAATCATTCCAATTTACATTTGACTCTTCATTATTATTAGGTGAGTCAATGGGACTTGTTCTAGAGGTAGACATCTATCACATAATATCAAACGCGTTAAGAGATTAATATATCACATAATATTCACATGTTAAAAATATATAGTTTCCAACAAAATTTGTTAAGCAATCATTTTTCAAGTAAACACGGTCGAAGTCCAGACTCACTAATGCATCCTAACAAACTCGATAAGACACACAAATGCAAAATTCTGGTTCTCAAAGACCAACGCTCGGATACCAACTGAAATGTCCCGTTCTTATTGATTAAAAACGTTCCATATTAATTGATTTCGTTGCGAGGTTTTGACCTCTATATGAGACGTTTTTCAAAGACTGCATTCATTTTAAAACAAACCAAAACCTTTATTTCATCAATAAAGGTTTAAAAAGCTTTACGTAGATTATCAAATAATGATAATCTAAAATATCCTGTTTACACACGATCATTACATAATGGTTTACAATACAAATATGTTACAACAAAATAAGTTTTTTGAATGCAGTTTTTACATAATATCATACAAGCATGGACTCCAAATCTCGTCCTTATTTAAGTATGCGACAGCGGAAGCTCTTAATAATCACCTGAGAATAAACATGCTTAAAACATCAACAAAAATGTTGGTGAGTTATAGGTTTAACCTATATATATCAAATCGTAACAATAGACCACAAGATTTCATATTTCAATACACATCCCATACATAGAGATAAAAAATCATTCATATGGTGAACACCTGGTAACCGACATTAACAAGATGCATATATAAGAATATCCCCATCATTCCGGGACACCCTTCGGATATGATATAAATTTCGAAGTACTAAAGCATCCGGTACTTTGGATGGGTTTTGTTAGGCCCAATAGATCTATCTTTAGGATTCGCGTCAATTAGGGTGTCTGTTCCCTAATTCTTAGATTACCAGACTTAATAAAAAGGGGCATATTCGATTTCGATAATTCAACCATAGAATGTAGTTTCACGTACTTGTGTCTATTTTGTAAATCATTTATAAAACCTGCATTATTCTCATCCCAAAAATATTAGATTTTAAAAGTGGGACTATAACTCACTTTCACAGATTTTTACTTCGTTGGGAAGTAAGACTTGGCCATTGGTTGATTCACGAACCTATAACAATATATACATATATATCAAAGTATGTTCAAAATATATTTACAACACTTTTAATATATTTTGATGTTTTAAGTTTATTAAGTCAGCTGTCCTCGTTAGTAACCTACAACTAGTTGTCCACAGTTAGATGTACAGAAATAAATCGATAAATATTATCTTGAATCAATCCACGACCCAGTGTATACGTATCTCAGTATTGATCACAACTCAAACTATATATATTTTGGAATCAACCTCAACCCTGTATAGCTAACTCCAACATTCACATATAGAGTGTCTATGGTTGTTCCGAAATATATATAGATGTGTCGACATGATAGGTCGAAACATTGTATACGTGTCTATGGTATCTCAAGATTATATAATATACAATACAAGTTGATTAAGTTATGGTTAGAATAGATTTGTTACAAATTTTCACGTAGCTAAAATGAGAAAAATTATCCAATCTTGTTTTACCCATAACTTCTTCATTTTAAATCCGTTTTAAGTGAATCAAATTGCTATGGTTTCATATTGAACTCTATTTTATGAATCTAAATAGAAAAAGTATAGGTTTATAGTTCGAAAAATAAGTTACAAGTCATTTTTGTAAAGGTAGTCATTTCAGTCGAAAGAACGACGTCTAGATGACCATTTTAGAAAACATACTTCCACTTTGAGTTTAACCATAATTTTTGGATATAGTTTCATGTTCATAATAAAAATCATTTTCTCAGAATAACAACTTTTAAATCAAAGTTTATCATAGTTTTTAATTAACTAACCCAAAACAGCCCGCGGTGTTACTACGACGGCGTAAATCCGGTTTTACGGTGTTTTTCGTGTTTCCAGGTTTTAAATCATTAAGTTAGCATATCATATAGATATATAATATGTGTTTAGTTGATTTTAAAAGTCAAGTTAGAAGGATTAACTTTTGTTTGCGAACAAGTTTAGAATTAACTAAACTATGTTCTAGTGATTACAAGTTTAAACCTTCGAATAAGATAGCTTTATATGTATGAATCGAATGATGTTATGAACATCATTACTACCTTAAGTTCCTTGGATAAACCTACTGTAAAAGAGAAAAATGGATCTAGCATCAACAGATCCTTGGATGGCTCGAAGTTCTTGAAGCAGAATCATGACACGAAAACAAGTTCAAGTAAGATCATCACTTGAAATAAGATTGTTATAGTTATAGAAATTGAACCAAAGTTTGAATATGATTATTACCTTGTATTAGAATGATAACCTACTGTAAGAAACAAAGATTTCTTGAGGTTGGATGATCACCTTACAAGATTGGAAGTGAGCTAGCAAACTTGAAAGTATTCTTGATTTTATGTAACTAGAACTTGTAGAATATATGAAGAACACTTAGAACTTGAAGATAGAACTTGAGAGAGATCAATTAGATGAAGAAAATTGAAGAATGAAAGTGTTTGTAGGTGTTTTTGGTCGTTGGTGTATGGATTAGATATAAAGGATATGTAATTTTGTTTTCATGTAAATAAGTCATGAATGATTACTCATATTTTTGTAATTTTATGAGATATTTCATGCTAGTTGCCAAATGATGGTTCCCACATGTGTTAGGTGACTCACATAGGCTGCTAAGAGCTGATCATTGGAGTGTATATACCAATAGTACATACATCTAAAAGCTGTGTATTGTACGAGTACGAATACGGGTGCATACGAGTAGAATTGTTGATGAAACTGAACGAGGATGTAATTGTAAGCATTTTTGTTAAGTAGAAGTATTTTGATAAGTGTATTGAAGTCTTTTAAAAGTGTATAAATACATATTAAAACACTACATGTATATACATTTTAACTGAGTCGTTAAGTCATCGTTAGTCGTTACATGTAAGTGTTGTTTTGAAACCTTTAGGTTAACGATCTTGTTAAATGTTGTTAACCCAATGTTTATAATATCAAATGAGATTTTAAATTATTATATTATCATGATATTATCATGTATGAATATCTCTAAATATGATATATATACATTAAATGTCTTTACAACGATAATCGTTACATATATGTCTTGTTTAAAAATCATTAAGTTAGTAGTCTTGTTTTTACATATGTAGTTCATTGTTAATATACTTAATGATATGTTTACTTATCATAGTATCAATTTAACTATATATATATATCCATATATATGTCATCATATAGTTTTTACAAGTTTTAACGTTCGTGAATCACCGGTCAACTTGGGTGGTCAATTGTCTATATGAAACATATTTCAATTAATCAAGTCTTAACAAGTTTGATTGCTTAACATGTTGTAAATATTTAATCATGTAAATATCAATCTCAATTAATATATATATAAACATGGAAAAGTTCGGGTCACTACATATATATATACAACTATTTATGTAGATACATATTATTATGTGTAAATAAGGATAAACAGATATATATACTCCGAATATAGTTACAGCAAAAGTGTATTCAGTTTCACTTCACTATCACACTTTATCTAAAATTATGTTTCTATCCAAAATTGGTGGCGTATCAAGATCAAGTAGTACGATTAGGTTTAAAGTCGATCTATTTTTTTTTCTAAATATCTGTACGATTAAAAAATCCTGTCGAGGCAATCTTAACTAGAAAACAAGGGCAAACGAATCTTAACTCTGTAGTAATTATTAGTTATCACATTATAAACATATAGGGTTGCAATTGTGAACGAAAAACAGAAAAATTTAATTAAAAACTGAAGAACACATAACGATAACTCTGTTCTTGTAACTTTTTGTCAAAATCTCGATTACGAATCGAATTTAAAAATCTAACAATGCAGTCTTGTTAGGAATCTAACACTTAAACTTTCTGTAAAGAATCTGATTTCAATTCGTTATATCAACTCTGAATTTTGAGGCCAAAGTTTTGATTTTAAAAAGTCAACAAATTTTCTTAAGTTAAATTCGAACTCTTTGTTATGAATTAAGGGAAATTGAGGATTGAGAAAGTTTTTAGGAGGGATTTAAAGTCTTTTTCGTGTTATACATATTGTCTGAAATGCCCTATAATTTAAAAATAGAATTAAAGTTCATCGTGTTCTTGAAAGACTGTTACAGTCAGGTATATTTTTTTATTTTTTTTTTAATTTATTTTCTGTATTGATAAATTGAATCACTCAACTCTGGATTGGTCATGTTTTCGTTTTTTTTTAAATCGAAATCAAACTTTTGGGTTTTATTTTTTTTTCGTTAAACAACCAGGTCTGTTCTTTATTTTTTTATATATCTATGAGTTCGTTTTCTATAAATACAAATAAATACAAATGGTTAATTATGTTCCTACTGAACTATTTAATAAATGAATTGAGAGGGTATCGATCTCTGATCGATCTATGATTTGAAGAAGAATGAACTAGTTGAAAAGGGTTAAATAAATAAAGGTTGAGATTAAATAAAGAAAAATGATGGCAGAGAGATGGTTGGGTACTTGAAGGGTAACCGAGAGGTCTCGAGTTCGATTCCTGCCGGTGGCATATATTTTTTTTAAGGACTTTTTATTGAGGTAGTAACTTTATTATTATCATTATTTTTTATTATTATTATTATTTTTATTATTATTATTATTATTATTATTATTATTATTATTATTATTATTATTGTTATTATTATTATTATTATTATTATTATTATTATTATTATTATTATTATTATTATTGTTATTATTATTATTATTATTATTATTATTATTATTATTATTATTATTATTATTATTATTATTGTTATTACTATTGTTATTGTTATTGTACTAGTGTTATAGTTATTAGTATTATTTTTTTCACTAATAAAAATATAGTTACCATTTATGATTATTATCGTAATTTTGATTACAATGATGATATATATTTGTTATTACTAAAATTAATATCATTACTAATATATGCATTATTATTATTAACATATTTAGGATTATTATTATTATTATCATTAATATGAAAACAATAAAATTATTATTATCTTTAAGTAGTATCATTTTTATAATTATCATTATTAACGATATCATTATTATTATTAGTATTATCATTATTAATAAAGTTATTATTATTAGAAACTCATTAATATCAAAACTATCATTTTTAACAAATAAATATTTTGTATACAAAATGTATTTAGTACATATACTATAACGATATTAATATCTCATATAACTATATATTAACATTATATAGATAAATATTTACATGTAACAAACTATTGATTTTGAAACATAATAATAAAATGTATACATACATACATACACACACACACACACACACACACACATATATATATATATATATATATATATATATATATATATATATATATATATATATATATATATATATATATATATATATATATATATATATATATATATGGATATACTTATTAATATAACTAAATGAACAGATATTAATTATTTTAAAATACATATACAAAATAAATATATATAACATATAATTTGAGATATAATATAAATATATGTTTTAAATGAAATTTAATAAAAACCTTAAATAACTACATACATATAGAAATAATATATATATTAATAAATAAAATTATGTGGTCTTCATTATATTTTTTGATATATATATACAAATGATATAGGTTCGTGAATCCAAGGCCAACCCTGCATTGTTCAGTTTCGTCATATGTATTTTTACTACAAAATACAACCTAGTGAGTTTCACTTGCTCACTTTTTAAATGCTTTTACAATATATATTTTTGGGACTGAGAATACATGCGCTGTTTTATATCTGTTTTACGAAATAAACACAAGTACTTAAAACTACATTCTATGGTTGGATTATTAAACCGAATATCACCCCTTTAAGTCTGGTAACCTAAGAATTAGGGAAATGGCCCCTAATTGACGCGAATCCTAAAGGTAGATCTATCGGGCCCAACGAGCCCCATCCAGGGTATGGATGCTTTAGTACTTCGAGGTATTATTTAGTATATTAGTTGCGTGTTGTACTGGGGGATATTGTATATGCATCTTGTTAAGGTCGGTTACCAGGTGTTCAATCCATATGAATTATTTTTATCTCTATGCAGTTTGCGAAATGCCTGATACGAGATGTGTATTTATGAGAAATGAAAAACTTTTGGTCTATTAAAATGATGAAAATGATCGTTTATGATAAACTAATGAACTCACCAACCTTTTGGTTGACACTTTAAAGCATGTTTATTCTCAGGTATGAAAGAAATATTCCGCTGTGCATTAGCTCATTCTAGAGATATTACTTGGAGTCATTCATGACATATTTCAAAATACGTTGCATTTGAGTCATTGAGTTTATCAAGATTATTATTAAGTCGTTGATAGTTTGATATATTATGAAATGGAATGCATGCCTGTCAACTTTCGATGTAATGAAAGTTTGTCTTTTAAAAACGAATACAATGTTGTAAAATGTATCATATAGAGGTCAAGTACCTCGCGATGTAATCAACTATTGTGAATCGTTTATAATCGATATGGACTTCGTTCAGATGGATTAGGATGGGTCATGAAATGTCCAGCTTTTGTGGTCCATGCGACCGCATGGTTTTACAAGGCTAACCCCATGCGATCGCATGGGGTGTAATTCTTTTTTTTTAATATATAAAAACCTTTTACTATTAAAACAATTAATTAAATTTAAAATTTTGTTTTCCTTTTTAGGACGATGTTGTTTAGGTACGATTACCTAGTCCAAACCTCGACAAAATTTTAAAAATTTGTTTTTTTAAAGCATTGTTTTAAAAGCTAAGATTTTTGGATTTTTTAATGTTTTTGGCATACTTTAGATCAATAAAATTAAAAATAATGATAATAAAATTTCTCGTCCCGCCCTTGGGTAAAGCAATTTCGGTTCAATGACCTAGTTTTCAACTTACGAAGAATTTTAAATATCAAAATTTTTTAACTTAATGAAATAAAGTAAATTTTTCTTTTTTTTTTAAATTCACACAAAACTTAAATTGAAAATGCATAAAATTTAAAATTCATATAAATATCATTAATATTTTTATACATTAATTTTACAAACTTATATTGAAAATATTAATTTTTAAAATATTTAAAAACTTAAATATATTGGTTTTAAAAATTTACAATAATAATTTATTATTAATTTAAAAACAAGGTAAAATTAAAAATCTTTTTGGTTTTTTTTTTACTTTAATCAATCAAATATTATCAAAAATATACGCCCCTCTTTTGGGTAAAATAATTTCGGCTATTTTACCTAGTTTTACTCCTGACGAATTTTTGAAATATTTTGGATTGATTGATTAAAGATATTCATACCTTATAAATAAACGGTAAATTTCGCAGTGATGTAATAAATTTTTGTATGATATTAATAATTTCGGTTTCGCATACCTAATTTTATTGAATATCAATTTAATACTTTATAGCGAACGATTCAGCATTTATTATCAAAAGGTTAAAAGCAATAAATAAAAACAAATAAAAATTGTACATACTTACCTGTGAGATAGAATTCTCAGAGACCTGCTTTAGCCGACTCATAGGAGAGTCGTGTGATTTGATTTTCCATAGCTACATAAGTGTAACCTCGATTCTTCAATAACTTTTCTTCTAAACATATGAACGGTCCTTCTCTGCATAGAGTAACAAATTCGGTATTTGAATATGTTTGATTGTTCAAACATTTACCTTCGTGTGACCATTTTCCGCATTTATGACATCTTTCAAGGTGTCGTGCTCTTCTTTTTGTTGCGGATTTTGATTTTTCTTTACCAAAATGTATCTTATGATGATTCTTCCTGAGTTCTTTCCTCACTTCGTCCATTTTGCCTCTTATGAATGATACCAGTTCACTCGGGAAGATGTTATTATTAGGTTTAGTAACCATAGTTTGTAGTAGTAGACCATGGTTCAGATCAAAGGAATTCTTCATCTCGTAAAACCTAAAAAAAATAAAAATTTAGAATGGGGGGAGAAGATTAGTTCTTTAGGGTCTGCTAGGGAAAGACCATGCGGATTCCATTTTCGAGAACTACACGAAAATAAAAAATCTAACTCTAACAAAAATACATATTACCCTTAAAAGATTCGAATCTTCCCACACTTAGTTAGATGTGGTGTCGAAATTGTGATTAACTTCATCTTCAACTTCCATTAGATTATCTATGTAATGTTTAACTCTGTGACCATTAACCTTAAATTCAATCCCATTTGAATTTATTAATTCTACTGTTCCGTATGGGAAAACTCTTTTGACTATGAATGGTCCAGACCATCTTGATTTCAATTTTCCAGGAAATAGTTTGAATCGTGAATTAAAAAGAAGAACTATGTCTCCTTCTTTAAACTCTTTTGAACTTCTGATTCTTTTATCATGCCATTTCTTCGCTTTCTCCATATAGTTTAACGAATTTTCATATGCTTCATGTCTTAATTTTTCTAATTCGTTTAGTTGACTTAACCGTAGACGTCCAGCTTCATGTAAATCAAGATTACATGTCTTCAAAGCCCAAAATGCTTTGTGCTCAATTTCTACTGGAAGGTGACATGCTTTTCCGTAAACGAGTTTAAAAGGTGTGGTGTCAATTGGAGTTTTGTAGGCTGTTCTAAAAGCCTAGAGTGCATCCTCCAATTTCATGGACCATTCCTTCGAATTTGATCCTACGATTTTCTCTAGAATACGTTTTAAAGCTCGGTTGGTATTTTCAACTTGTCCACTTGTTTGTGGATGATAAGCGGTTGAGATTTTATGAGTTACTCCATATCTTTTAAGAACTTTCTCAAGTTGATTATTACAGAAATGAGTACCCCGATCACTTATTAAAGCTTTCGGTGTTTCGAACCTAGCAAAAAGACGTTTTAGGAAGTTGACTACAACTCGTGCATCGTTAGTTGGGAGAGCTTGTGCTTTCGCCCATTTAGATACATAATCAATGGCAACGAGAATGTAGAGATTATTATGAGATTTTGGAAATGGACCTATAAAGTCAATACCCCAAACGTCAAATACTTCACATACTTGAATGACATTTTGTGGCATTTCATCACGTTGACTTATTTTTCCTGCCCTTTGACAAGCATCACAGGATTTACAAAGAAGGTGTGCGTCTTTGAAAATTGTAGGCCAATAGAATCCAGCGTCGTAGACTTTTCTTGCCGTGAGTTGAGGCCCATAATGCCCTCCTTTTGGTCATGTGTGACAATGGTTAAAGATTTGACTCGCTTCATCTCCGAATACGCATCGGCGTATTATTCCATCGGGACAACTTTTAAACAAATGTGGATCTTCCCAAAAATAGTGTTTTATATCACTATAGAATTTCTTTCGTTTTTGGTACGACAACCCTTTTTCAAGGAATCCACATACTAAGTAGTTTGCATAGTCTGCAAACCATGGAATTTCATTATAATCGATCTTCAATAGATATTCATTAGGAAAGTTATCTTGTATAGCCGATTCATTTAGAACTTCTAATTCAGGATTTTCAAGATGAGAAAGATGATCAGCGGCGAGATTTTCTGCTCCCTTTTTGTCTCGGATCTCAATATCGAACTCTTGTAAGAGTAAGATCCAACGGATTAATCTTGGTTTGTATAACAGAGTGAAACCGGGGTTAGAAATAAGATTACTTAATTGCCCTGAGGTTTATATTTGTGTTTAAAATATGCTTTTATTTTAATAATATGTTTATTATTAATTGATTATGTAGTTAAGACCAGTTTGTGACAAGGGTCGCAGAACAGGTTCGTTTGTTTAATTTGGACTCCGTTAGGACCTCCTAACGAAGTACGAAAGATATTAGATAACTGGTAAATACCTGTAACGACCCTGGATTTTCCAACGTTTATTTATTAATAATTATTATTATTAATACGTGTGATAAAATGAATGTATGTTATTACATTTACATATTGCCATGATTGCCCGTACTTGACTTTAATTGCCCGAAACATCTTTGTGACACCCGGAACTTACACGAATAATATTTTCAAGTATTATTTATATTCATGATTAAGTTTTATTAATCATTTTAATTAACTAAGGTTGTTGGTTAATTACTTGGGCTTTAAATGGATTAATTTGTTAATTAAGTGAACTTGGGCTTTATTAGTGAAATGGACTTATGACTTTGGGCTTACAAGCCCACCCTATCCATTTTAATGGATTAACTAGCCCACTAAGACATGTAAGTAGTAATTAGACCTTGTAACTAGTTGGTTTGAGCATTTGGAATCTAGTTGGCTCTTAATCCCCATGTAAGCTATCTTATTATCCAACTTTTAAGACCATTACATGCAAGAACCAAGTGAGTAAACTTCTTCCCCCCTTTTTCCTTAACTTGGCCGTAGGTTTTGCCTCATGAGGAGGTGTTTTGGTTTTCAAATTTTATTAACTTATCTCTAGTATTCTCATTTTACCTCCTCACTTTTCACACACTTAATTTCACTTCACATTTTTTTCTCTCAAGCATCCCTCTCTTTTCTCTCTAATACTTGTAAGCAACTTGGATCTTTTTCTTCCTTCTTTTCTTTCTAAAACCGTAGCAAGAACACCCCTTTAATCATCATCATCTTTTGTTACTTGTTCTTGATTATTGTTTAGCTACTTGTCTTTGTTAATTGTTGTTACTTACTTACATGTTACAAGAATAAACTTTCTAGTTTGATTCTTCTCTTATCTTGTATCTTCAAGAACACACAAGAACTTAACTTACTAGTTATGTTCTACATACACTTTCTTAAAAGATTGCAAGTTCATGTGTTACAAATCATACTTGAAAGTCATGTTAGTAAACTTTAAAGTTTACTTTCTTAAAGATCAAACTTTGGTTTGAATCTTTAAAGTATGAACAAACCATGAACTAATTACTTGTTTACTTAGTTTATTTCTTCATATTATACACTTTAATTTCTTGTTTGTTGGTTATGATTGGTCAAATGTTACTAGTTAACTTTGATCTCATAAATCTTGAACTAAAAGTAACTTTAAAAGTTCAAGAACATGTAAATGAAACTTTTTAATTATAACTTTGTACACTTATGTTAGATCAAGACTTTTGAGTCTTGGATCTTCAAGATCAAACTAAGAACTATGTTCTACAACTTAAGATCTTGATTTCATAAGTTCACTTTCAAGTTTGTGACTTATTATTAGTCTTAAAGTTCATGTATGTGTTAGATCTAAGACTTTGATGTAACTTTGGTTCATCAAAACACTTACAACTCTTAAGTGAAGTTGTGCTACATGTCTTAGACTTGCACAAGAGTTATGATGGTACAACCTTGGTAAAGATGATGTAAACACATCAATGAGTTGTACACTTGAAGCTATAGGCATCAAGGATGAGAACCATGATGAACATCAAGCACCAAACTCACCGGAACCCATTTTTATTCTGCTTACTGTTCTCTACCTACTGTTTTGCTATTTCTGTAATATACCAGTAGACCTGGGCTATTGTGATTATGATTTTCAAATAGCTCTTTTCGAGTAGATAACTTTTCATATAGGACTCGTCTTAATCCGAGTTACGGTTTAGGATTTATGGCCCTCCGATCGCCACGGTCAAACGAAGACGAGTTTGCTTCTGTGAATTTTACCACACTTAAAGGACTCATATACGGAGCCACGACCACTGGTCTCACCTTAATTCAGTAAGGGTAGAGGCCGTGGTGACTGATCAAAGTCAGCCTTTGTTTTAAACTACTTTCATGAACGAAACTTACTTTACGCCTTTTGTTTAATGATGAATGATGATGACCCTTAAGACCTTATTTACATACTTTTAAACCTATTAAGATGATTTAATGACTTAGTACTATTTGACTTAGGTTAAATACTTTCAGACCGATTACTTGTACACTTTTCCCGACTCGACTTTACGACTACTTTATCATTGTGAGTTATAGCATTCCCTTTTTACTTTAACTTATTTTGGGAACTGAGAATACATGCGGATTTTATGTTTTACATATTAGGCACGAGTACTTAAACTTATATATGTGTGGGTTATACAACGGCATAAACATTCCCTTTAGCTCGGTAACGTTTAACCATTGGTTTTTGAACCGTGAACGCGAATCTTAGATATGGATCCATAGGGTTTGACATCCCCACTCGGGCTAGTCGCGCTAGCATTTAACGAGTGTTTAATACTTCGTAGACATACGCACTTTCCAAGTGTACTTTCAGGGGGTATAAACGTTAAGTTAGTTACCAAGTGCCCACGGTTAACATATACTTTATCATACTGTTTTGAAACGCTCTTTGTAGCACTGAAATCTCGTGGCCTACCTTATTTACTGTTATACTTAAACTATAGCTCACCAACCTTTGTGTTGACATTTTTAAGCATGTTTTTCTCAGGTGCTTAAGGTTATTTGCTTCCGCTGTCGTGCTAGTGGTGTTGTAGACACCCGCTGCTTAGAGATGTCATCGTATGAACTACTTTACCTTGCATTCAAACTTTAGTACCTTTGAACTATGACTTGTAACGACCATTGTGGTCACATACACTTATTATTTGCTTCTACTTAGTGAAGCATGATTTTGGATTGTAAAACATTCGATGTTGGTTTAGACATCACTTTATTAATGAATGCAAACTCTTTTTGAAAACGCATATAGTACTTAACCTTGTAATGATCCTGTTATTGATGATTCGTACACGATGGTTTTGTACGGGGCATCACAATACCCGTGTGTTATGGGGTATGGGTTTTAACCCATTTATAAGCCTGCTTCCAGACTTTTCTTGCATTTTCCCCAAATTAGAAAATCTAGCTCGTACCTAAACTCTTACTCCCTTGAAACCCTAACTTGATCCAAGCTTGAAATCAGTTTGTGGAGCTTTATGAACTGATTTATATCATCTTTATGATCATCAAACCAGGTTTGTTTGCTTAAATTCGTGTGTTAATTCTTAAAGAAATGGGTTTGGGTGTAAAGTGGGTTTTAGGTATTTTTGAGCTTGAATCTTCATGTTTTGTGTTTGCATATGTTAATTGATGTTAGAAATAGTTGTTATATAATTTATATGATGTTTTTCAAGTGGTTTTGAGGTTAGAACTTGCGAAAATCGAGTTTTTGGGCCAAAAAACGCGAAAATCAGCGTGCAAGAGCTGTTCTTCAGCTCCCACACGAGTGACAGGTCACTTGTACGAGTGACCACACTTTTGAGGGTCAACCACGCGTGTGAGGGCTCACTCGCACGAGTGAGGCCTCAGTCACACGTGTGAGCACAGGGTCCGGTTTGTGAAAACTTGTTTTGGTCATAACTTTCAAACCGTAACTCCGTTTTTGATGAATCAAGTATCGTTGGAATCGTAATGAAAAATCCTATCCAATGGTAAACTTTTTAGAAGCTATATCAGAATATATTTGGGTCAGAAATAGAGGTATTAGCGTGTGTGTCTAGTGTACATGCGTTAATTTGTTATTATGGGTTGAATTCTCGATATAGGCTTATGAATGATTGATTATATGATGAATATAGGTTGGAAAATGTTATTACATATTACTATTGATGATCCTTTTCACTTGCACGAGTGAGCTTTCACTCGCACGAGTGAGATTTCACTCGTACGGTTGAGGTGGTCAACCGCATGGTGAACCGCGCGAGTGAGTGGATACTTGAACTAGTATATTTGAAAGTTAGATCGTACAGTTGAGATGTGACTCGTACGAGTCATATGTCACTCGTGTGGTCAACCGTACAGATCCACTGTTGTTTAATTAGGTATTTGTCCAAGGACCAAAGGTACGAGTGAGGTGTCAACCGCACGGTTGAGGTTCCTCAGACGTGCGGGTGAGTGTCACTCGTACGGTTGACACGTCAGATTTGTTAAGTGTTCAAGTGTTTATATATAGATGTTATTGTCTTGTTGCTGGGAAGATATCAAGACATTATTACTGACTTGGTTATGTTTATTCTCAGGTGAAAAGGATAAAGAGAAAGCTCAGTAGTTAGAATCTGAGCCGTTGCTGGTAATTGGTGAGTGGGTCTATCTCCGGATAGAGTATTAAGTAGCTGACACGCTACTTGTTCAGACTCTTTATTACTATGTTTATGTTCTGTACGATTACCATGCGTATTTAGATATTGCCATACTAGTTAGGATGATTGCATGACTATTTATCTATGATCTTATGTGCGCACTGTTAGTTTGACACCAACCGAGGCAGCAAGGTTGGGAACCCTCCCAGGCAGCAAGGTAGGGTTGATTTGAGGTCGACAGTGGTAGCCTGGTCGGGTCATGAGTTACTGATTGTTCAGTATAGCATAGAAGGACGTATGTGTTGCGTCTGGACGGTTATACAGTGAAATCAGTAAAACGGACTATCGGTAGACTGTAGCTTGATCAACTAAGTCATGTGCTCGTACAAGCCATCGATCCTCATATTGTCATTTATTGTTATATGCTAGTTCTGGACGTTAGCATAATTGTGATCCCTTGCATGTTTAGTTACTTATGCTTGGTCTGTTAGATAGTATCCATTCACTTAGCTGTGCGCTAATTCCCCCACATTTTTCACCCTTGCAGGTTTAGGTACTGATGATTAGGATGGGTGCTACGGACGGGCTGAAGACATGTTTGACTATTAGCTGAACTCTGATGTTGTCAAATTTTGAAATATTTTACGTAACACCGTTGTTTTGCAAAGCTGTATTGAATATTAACTAAGTTGGTTTCTTAACTATAGTTATAAATATTAACTAAGGTTATTTAGGTAAATTCAGTCTTCCACTGTGATTTAAAAAAAAATCAGGGTGTTACAGTTTGGCATCTTGTTTCGAAAATAGGTATCTAAGAGCAGAATGGTCGGTATAGACCACAGTTTTAGCTAGAACGAGATATGAACGAAATTTGTCAAAAGCAAAGACAATGGCAAGGAGTTCTTTTTCAGTAGTTGTGTAATTTGTTTGTGCTCCTTGTAACGTCTTACTAGCGTAATAAATAGGTTGAAATCGTTTTTCAATCCTTTGTCCTAAAACGGCTCCCATTGCAAAATCACTTGCATCGCACATGAGTTCAAATGGTAGATTCCAATTTGGAGTTATCATGATCGGCACATTAGTGAGCTTTTCTTTAAGAATATTAAAAGATTTGATGCATTCATCCGAAAAGATGAATGGAGCATCCTTTTCTAGGAGTTTATTCATAGGAGTGGCAATTTTAGAAAAATCTTTTATGAAACATCGGTAAAAACCGGCATGCCCTAGAAAACTCCTAACTCCTCTAACATTGGTGGGATGTGGAAGTTTAGCAATTACATCTACTTTAGCTCTATCCACTTCAATTCCTTCCTTTAAAATTTTATGAGCAAGAACGATGCCTTCTTTAACCATGAAATGGCATTTCTCTTAATTAAGTACTAGATTTGATTGTTCGCACATAATAAGCATTCGTTCAAGATTAACTAGACATATTTCAAAAGTATCACCGAAGACTGAAAAGTCATCCATGAAAACTTCCATGCATTCTTCTATCATGTCGTGAAAAATCGCCATCATGCAACTTTGAAAGGTTGCAGGGGCGTTGCAAAGTCCAAATGGTATGCGTTTGTAAGCAAAAGTATCATAAGGGCACGTGAATGTGGTTTTCTCTTGATCCTCGGGTGCTATTGGAATTTGAAAATATTCGACAAAACCGTCAAGAAAACAATAGTAACTATTCCCGGCTAATCTTTCCAACATTTGATCAATGAAAGGTAAGGGAAAGTGATCTTTTCTGGTGGCGTCATTTAATTTTCTATAATCAATACAGACACGCCATCCTGTTACATTCCTAGTAGGAATAAGCTCATTTTTTTCATTTGTGATGACAGTCATGCCACCCTTCTTAGGTACGCATTGAACTGGGCTTACCCATGGACTATCAGAGATTGGATAAATTAAACCTGCATCTAGCAGTTTAATAATTTCTTTCTTAACAACATCTTGCATATTAAGATTTAGTCTTCGTTGGCGTTGCACATATGTTTTATGGCCTTCTTCCATAAGGATTTTATGTGTATAATACGAAGGACTTATGCCTTTAATATCATGAATCTTCCATGCAATAGCTGGTTTATGAGCTTTTAGCACAGAAATGAGTTGAGATTTTTCATTTTCTGTAAGAGAAGACGATATTATTATAGGCAATTCAAATTCACCATGTAAATAAGCGTATTCCAAATGGTTTGGAAGTGGCTTTAACTCTAATATCGGTGGTTCTTCTATCGATGATTTGTTTCGATATCTGTCTTCCTCTTTTAGAATTTGAAGTTCTTCTGTTATTGGTTCGTATTCATTAGCCATGAGTGCGGCTAACATTTCAGCTTCATCAATTGGTTCAGTTCCTTCTCCTAAAGAACATTCTCCTATTCCTTGTAATTCTGAAAATTCTTCCAACAATTCTGCTTGTGAATCTATAGTTTGAATATAATAACATGTATCATCTGCAGATTGCGGTTGTTGCATGGCTCTATCAACAGAAAAGGTAACACTCTCGTCCTCTATACTTAGGGTCAATTTCTTACCAAACACGTCTATTATTGCTTTAGCCGTGTTTAAGAATGGTCTTCCTAATATGAGAGGAACTCGAGAATCTTCTTCCATGTCCAGAATAACAAAATCTACTGGAAATACTAAAGTACCAACTTTAACTAGCATGTTCTCCATTATCCCTCTACTCGATCGGCTAGTTGTATGCTTATTCATGTTGGTTTCAATTCTCCGAGGTCTAGTTTAGCGTATAGTGAATACGTCATTAAATTTATACTAGCACCTAAGTCTGCCAATGCTTCTATTGAACTAAGACTACCCATAAAACATGGAATTGTGAAAGTTCCTGGATCTGAAAGTTTTTCTGGTATCTTATTCAACAACACTGCAGAGCAATTAGCATTCATTATAACAGCCGAGAGTTCTTCCATTTTCTTTCTATTTGTGATTAGATCTTTCAAGAATTTAGCATATCTTGGCATTCCTGAAATCACATCAATGAAAGGAAGATTGAAATTTATTTGTTTAAACATATCCAAGAATTTGGATTGCTCGGCTTCAAGTCTTTCTTTTCTCATTTTACTTGGGTAAGGAAGTGGTGGTTGGTATGGTTTAACATAAGGTTTAGCCTTAACTGTGTTATCTTCATTAACCTTTTCAACTACAGGTTCTGTTTCCTTCTCTTGCTCAGGTTGTGGTGCCTGTGTAGTAGGAATAGAATCATCAGAAATTACAGGCATTTTCGGTGGTTTAAGTGTAATACCACTTCTCGTGGTAATGGCTTTAGCTGTTTCATTCCGGGGGTTAGCATTTGTATCGCTAGGTAGACTTTTCGGTTTTCTTTAACCTATCAACCTTGCTAGGTTACTTACTTCTTGTTCCAGATTTTGAATAGAAGCTTGTTGATTTCTAAATGCTTGAGCATTTTGTTCATTAGTTTATTTCTGAGATGTGAAAAACTGTGTTTGAGATTCAACTAGCTTCGACATCATGTCTTCTAAATTTGGCTTTTTATCATCGGTTTGTGGTGGTTTATTTGGAAAAATAGGTCTTTGCTGGTTGTAAGTATTGTTAGATACTTGTTGATTTCTAGGACCTTGTTGGTTGTTGTATGGAACATTTCAGTTATAATTCTGATTTTGATTGTAGTTTGGTCTTGGCGGTTGATAATTATTCTGATAATTATTTCCAGGCCTTTGGTTTATATATGAAACATTCTCTCTTTGTTCCATTGTTTGTTCAATACTGAGACAATCTTTTGTCAAATGTGGTCCTCCACACTGCTCACAACTAATGCGTATTGCGTGAATATCCTTAGTCATCTTTTCCATTCGTCTCTCGAAAGCATCTAACTTTGCGGAAATAGAATCAAAGTCATGGCTAGAATCGGCTCTAGCCGCTTTAGATGATCTAACGATATCTTTTTCTTGATGCCACTCATGTGAGTGGGAAGCAGTGTTATCAATAATTTTGTAAGCTTCAGTTGCGATTTTCTTCATAATGGAACCACCAGCTGCTATATCGATGTCTTTTCGTGTAGTAATGTCGCATCCTTGATAGAATATTTGTACTATTTGATAAGTGTCTAAACCATGTTGAGGACACCCTATCACCAATTTTCCAAATCTTGTCCATGCTTCATATAGAGTTTCATTTGGCTTCTGTGTGAACGTAACAATTTCTCCTTGAAGTCTCACAGCTTTAGATGCCGGAAAGAATTGTTTAAGAAAATTTTCAACTAAGACATCCCATGTATCAATCGCCCCTTTAGGTAACGATTCTAACCAATCTTTGACTTCTCCCTTTAAAGTCCAGGGAAATAACATGAGATAGATCTGTTCATCCTCAACTTCTCTGATCTTGAATAGAGTACAAATCCTATTAAAGGTACAAAGATATTCGTTTGGATCTTCCTTCGGCACACCACTAAATTGGCATTGATTAGTTACCATGTGTAGTATTTGTCCTTTGATTTCATAATCTGGCACATTAATGTCTAGTTGAGTAATGGCATGACCTTGGCCAGTGCGTTTAGCCCTCATTCGGTCTTCCATACTTAGAGTTTCCAGATTTTTCATGATTGAATTTGTTGAATCTGAATCACTAGAGGATTCTGACTTAGTGGTTTCTTCCTCGACAATCTCTGGATGAGTGATTTGTGGTTCAGGAGGAATGATTAGTGGTTCAGGATTTCTGAATTGTCCTTGAATATCCTCCGGGTTCTCAATTGTGAGGTCGGGTTCAAAAAATAGATTATCGGAAATTTGAATTGGAGTACTTGGTTGACTAGATGACGATTCTAAAGAAAAATCAACGGCGACAATATTGGCTAGATGTCTTGATCGAGTTACAGGTGGTGAACGTATGAAAGGTAGTGAACGTTTTGTTCGGTGCATTCACTGAATATCCTATTAGTTATAAAGATAAAAATTATATAAGTTATCAAATTAATAGACTTTTCTGATTTTGCCCACGTTTCGAATAGCCAATAGATGCAGCAAGTAGCCAGGACCCTTTAAATCGGAAGCCCACAACTCGCCACTAACAAATCCAACTATTACTACGAACCAGAAAATTTTGGATGTCTATCAATTTAGCCGCTTAAAATAATTTTTCGTCGAAATTTAAAGAAGATAAAATCTACGTCCTAAAAACTAGAGCGTCGAGAAATAAGAAAGGAATTCTAAAAACTAGAGCGTCGAAACTTAAAAGTCTAAAAACTAAATATTAAAAGTTGCATCTAAAGGTATTAAAGCTTAAAGGAATTCTAAATCCAAAACGGCAATAACTTAAAAGGCACTAAATTCTATTAAATATTAAAGTGATAAGTGACGTCGTAAAATTCTAAAGCGCCTAAATCTTAGTATAAAGAACAAATACTTAAGGAATTTTACGGCAAATCTTAGAAATCTAAAAATAAAAATAAACTACGGCAAAATACTAGCCTTAAAACTAATTACGAACGAAAAATACAAATATTACGAATAAACGATTAAAAAGGTACAAATTATAAAAATAAACTAATGTGATAAAAATACAATTTTATGAAAATATTATTTTTATATTGTATTTTATAAAATTACTAATCTATATAACTAATTAAAACTTAAAAATACAAAATTAAATAAACTAAAACTAATTATTAAATAACTAAACCCTAATTAGGTTTAATAATAATAATAATTAATAATACTCCGTAATTAATGCTGTACGAGGATCAGACCTGGCGTGTCAGCTTACCTCATGCAATCGCATGAGTATTAAGCACTCTAGCCATGCGATCGCATGGCAATGCAGATTCAGATTGATGCAGTTTAAAAATCGACAGGTTCAGTTTTTTTTTTTTTACTTTGATTTTTTTTTAATTTTCTTATTAATATAAGTTATATTTATAAACTTTATATTTTTAAGAACTAAAAAAAATACTTTTATACTTTATATAAAAAAATATATTTTCTTTTTATTTAAACACTTAAATAGATAGAAATATTTTTTTTTATATTTTTGTATTTTTATGTTTAAAACTTTTTATATTTTTACAAAAATAGATTAAATATAATTTTTTACAGCGTTTTGCTTTCGGCGTTGTTGAGTTCCCCGGCAGCGGCGCCAAAAATACTTGATGTGTGCAGGGTAGTATACGTAATAGATTATATTTTGCTACGAAAAACTATTAAATACGATACAATTTTACACAAGTTATTTATTTATTTATTGAATGGATATACCTAAACCTTGCTACAACATTTATAGGCAGTGTACCTAATCGTAGAGTAGTGTAGTTTTTAGTAAGTCCGGTTCGTTCCACAGGGATCTAGCTAAGTTTAACGCTATATTTATTTTAAACTATATTTGTATAAAAATATATATATAAGTAATATTATTATTGTTATAAAAGAGGGTTTTTACCGTTCAGTGACCGGTTTGTCGATTTTATGTCTTAAGTCACAATTAAAACCTAATGTAAAATATTAAATATAAATATAACTTAATTTAAAGCGTAAAGTAAATGACGATAAATAAAAATGCGATAATTAAAAGTACGATAATTAAAAGTGCAATAAATAAAATGATAGTAAATAAAAGTGCGATGAGATATAAAATAAAGGAATTATGCTTATTTAAACTTCCGTAATCATGATGTTCGAAGTGTTGATTTTAATTATTACCATGGGTTAATTGTCCTTTGTCCTGGATTATTCGATATGTCCATCTGGTTTTTATCCATAACAGTCCATCAGTCATAAATATAAAGTGCGAGTGTCCTCGTCAAATTATCCTTATACCCGAAGTCAAATATTCCAACTAATTGGGGACTTAAACTGTAATAAGGTTTTAATACATTATTAATTATTACACCAGGTTATCGACTGTG